>NW_026057577.1:8495340-8667070 GCF_023721935.1 Panthera uncia | reverse complement strand
CCCCCCCCCCCCCCCCCCCCCCCCCCCCCCCAAGGACAGGGAGCCATGCCCTCCTCCAAGCTCCAACTGGAATGTTAACTCTGCTCCCAGACCACTAGTCACCCAGACAGATGGAGCTCCTCACACATCTGCATCAGCTCAGGCACAGGGCCTGACACCCAGCAGGGAGAGAGGGCCTTTTGTATTCATTCTGCATACTTTACAAGGCACCGTCTCTTGAGACAGCTTTTAGACTGATGCGAGTTTTTAAAAGGTGTGTGGGGCACCTGGGTGGCTCAGTTGGTTGAGCGTCAGACTTTGGCTCAGGTCATGATCTTGCTGATCTTGGTTTGTGGGTTTGAGCCCCACAACAGGCTCTGCGCTGACAGCATGGAGCCTGCTTGGGACTCTGTCTCCCTCTCTCTCTGCCCCTCCTCTGCTTACGCTCTCTCTCTCTCAAAAATAAAGAAACATTAAAAAAAAAATTAAGGTTGTGTATATTTTTCCCTCTGACCTACAGTAACCCCCAAGGACAGCATCTTAGAAATCTGTGCACTGGGCACAGTGCTAGGCCTGTGGCCTTTGCTCTTTAAGGACCACCAAGGTGAGGCCCGCAGGACACACGGTGCTCCCTTGCCCTGGAGCCTTCACTCACCGTGTTGAAGTATTCGACGCCGGTGGCTTCAAATGCCCTTGCCACAGCTTGGGTTGTGGCCACACAGGCTACGGGGTGGCCATTGCCGATGGACTTGCCCATGGTGACGATGTCAGGGACAAAGTCTTCTCCTTGCAGTTGGAAGGCCCAGAAGTGCTGGCCCACTCGGCCAAAGCCCACTTGAATCTCGTCTGCGACAAAGACCCCTCCGGCCCTGTGGATGTGCCTGTGGCAGAGGACAGATGGCGACTGGGTCTGCGATAAGGAGGATCAGACCAGGAGCTCGGGGGTCTTGGACCCTGAACTCTGGTTCTGCCAGCACTAAGGTGGGGGCCTTAGGCAGGTGGCTGGCTTTCTCAGAGCCACCATTTCTTCTCAAAGTTCTGGCCAAGAGGCCAAGCTGAGGCTGGAATTTGGAACAAAGGTCGGGAAACCCCATTATTACAGCCCTGCCATCTCAGCTACTCACTCTGCCACTTCCTGGAAGAAGCCGGCAGGGGGGATGATCTGTCCTCCCACGCTGGGCAGAGACTCTGCAAAGAACGCTGCAATCTGTGGACGAGACAGGATGCTGGGGATACCACCGTGGAGGCACTGAGTGGCAGGCGGAGCATGTCCTGCCAATGCTGGCTCAGCACTGGCTCCAAGCAGGACCAGTCACCAGTGTGGCTGTGTGGCCATTTCGGGCTCCAGGTCACATCTGGCCTGTGACCGGGTTTGCTCTGGGGCCGCAAACCAACTCTTACTGCATGGAGTTCTCCAGACCCTTTGTACACAGCATGTCCCAGGTTTCTCCCCATTGGCCTGTTCCTTCCCTGCTCCTCCCTGGTGACTCCCATCACCCCCACCGAGGGAAACTCAGCCCCCAGCCCTGATCCAGCCTCTTCCTTCATCCAGTCAGCACAGCCTCTGCCTCTCCAGTGTCTGTGCGCACGCTCAGCCCCTCCACCTGGACACACCTGCCTCCTGGCATATCTGTCACTTTCTGCCTTGGCCTCCTGCAGATGCCACCTGGTGGGATGCCTCTGGCAGTCCATCCTCCATCGGCCACCAGGGTGAGCCTCAGCTCAGTCGCCAAACTCATCACTGTCCTGTGTAAAGCACTTCCGTGACCCCATTTCTTACAGCTGTGACCTCCAAGCTATGTTTAGTCCTAGAGCTGCTTCAGAGGTTACCGCCCAGATGAAGGAAGGACTGATGGGGTAGGAAACAGTCTCTTTTCTGCTTTTATGTAAGTGCAGGCAAAGCATCTGAAATGCACACGCCGAGCTCCCCTGATCTGGTCCTGCCAGGCTTTCTGGCTTCATAGCCTGCTGCTCTTTGCTGTGTGTCCTGTGTTCAGCTGTCACTGCTGCAGCAAGACTTTCCGGAGAGCCCTCCCACCAACAGCTAACTCTGTCCAGCGGTCCCCGTGGCCACTGCTCTCCCAGTGCACACCCATCTCTCCTGTCTCTGCCCCTGAACTCCACGGCCACTACAACACAGGGGAAGGGCCTCCTCACGGCCTCAGGCTGGCCCTATTCAAATGTATCCCTGGTCTTACTGCTCTCTGGCCTCCAGCCTCCTGCACTGCCCTTGTAGGCCTACGTTCTGCCTGCTTCTCTAAGCTCATTTCCTGCCAGCTCGGCCAGGCCCCACAGTGATGTCTGCCTGGGTTGCCCCATGCCCCCTGAGTGCTAACCCCTCTTCACGGAACCGTCCAGCCAGGGGCCTCTGGACTCCTGTAACACCCAGCACGTACCTTTATCTAAACTGTCTGCTGAGCAGCTAACACCCCCCCCAACTAGATTCCTAATGGGGGGGGGGGGCCCAGTTCCAGTTTCTCCCAGGGTCCCCGGTATCTAGTACTGGGTTGAAATGCCAGCCGCTGTTCGATTCACGGGACCTGTGCAGACACAGTTACCTTCCTGCCCTTTTCCTGTACGCTGTTCACCACGCGTTCCACCTCGCTGGCATAGGCCCCAGCCGGATTGGGGTGGTCCTCCCGGTAAAGACCCCGGTAGGTGTCTGGGAGAGGTGCCTGTGGGAGTGACAGCGCCGTGTCATCCAGGCTGGGGGGGTGAGCACCGACCTGTTGCCCACTTGGGCAGTGCATACCACATGGACCCACTCCTTCTGGCCATCCAGGTCTCGGAACTTGTAGGGGCTGATGTCAATCAGGGAGCTCAGGTGACCATGATAAGCACTGAGGAGAAGAACGGAGGGGGCTCAGGAACGAGTACTCCATGGCCCAGTCCCGACCAACGTCCACCCACCTCAGGAGACACAGGGAAGACCAACCTTTCCAACACAGCCCCCGACTCCTGGGGCTGGGAACCAGCACGGGCTTTGGAGCCGGTAAGACTTCCCATATGGCCGCTTACTAGCTAGAATGGTGGCTAATCGGTTAACCTCTCTGGGTTCAGTTCTGTCTGCTGAGAAGTGGGGGGCGGGGGGTTCTCCTTCAGAACTGTCATTAATGCTCTAGCCCTGGGCCTGGTGCACAGCAGATACTCAATACCATCAGGGCTGTTTTAATACCAAACCGTGGGACCCATTCTCACCACCTTACAAAGCATTTTCTGCTGCCAGAAGAGAGGCCCTGGGGCAAAGAGCCCCCTGGTGTATGTAGGGGTGTCTCTATGGCCGGGTCTTCATGTTTCCCTCCAGTAGCCCAGGCCCCTCCTCATCTTCCTGCCCAAGGCATTCAAAGCTGGAGCCTCAATGATCCCCAGTAAGTGGTGGGCCCAGGCTTCTGGAAATGGCACTTACTGGTCTAACACCACCACGTCCCAATGTCCCGTGTACTGGCGGGCCAGCCTCAGGGCCAGGTCATTGGCTTCTGACCTATGAAAGAAAAGGTGGGCCCCGCTCAGACTGCTGTCCAAGGGCTTTCCTCCTGGATACCTGCTTCCTACAGGGAAGTCCAGAGGGAAAGAAAAGCCCTGCCAGCAGCAAGAAGATTCTCAGGACACCATTTGTGACTCATTTGAGTTCATTCACTCAATCAACATTTTATCAAATGTGCTGGGAGCTGGGGTGGGGGCTGGAAATAGTAAGGAAAATAGGTCCTGGCTCTTCTGGAGCTTTCTACATTCTAGTAGGTATCATGAAAGCAAAATAAACAAAGAATGATCATTTTCATAAGTGCCCCAAGAGAACCACATAGGGCCTCAATTGTGTCCCCCTAAATTCTTATGATGAAGCCCTAACCCCTACCACCTAAGAATGTGACTATTTAACATAAATTTATATGAATTAACATTTATTTATTTTTGAAAGACAGAGACAGAGTGAAAGTAGGAGAGGGGCAGAAGGCGGGGGGGAGACAGAATCTGAAGCATGCTCCAGGCTCTGAGCTGTCAGCACAGAGCCTGATGTGGGGCTGGAACCCAGAAACACAAGATCATAACCTGAGCCAAAGTCAGACACTCAACTGACTGAGCCACCCAGGCGCCCCTAAATTTATATACATTAAAATGAGGCTGTCAGGGTGGGCCCTAATCCAATCTGACTAGTGTCTTTATACGAAGAGGAAACATGGGTACACAGAGACACAAGAGGCGTGGACGCCAAGAAGAAAGACCAAGTGAGGACACAGCCAGAAGGTGGCCATTTACAAACCAAGGAGAGAGGCCTCAAAGAAGTCAAACCTGCTGACATTTTATTCTTGGATTCTGGCCTCCAGGAGTAGGAGAAATAAATTTGTTATTCAAGCCTCCCAGCCTGTGGCATTTTGTCATGGCAGCCCTATCTAAAGGGGTCAGGGAAAACCTCTGTGAGGAGACACCACCAGAACTGAGTCCCCAGAGGGAAGTTTCTAGGCAGAGTGAGCAGCACGTGCAAGGGACATGTGCAGGAAAAGTGCTCGGTGTGCTCAGGGAACCGAGACGCACAAGGGAGGCAAGGGGCAGCATGGGAGAGGAAGTGGGGAGACATGCAGGGGCCCCACACACAGGACCTTGGAAGGCGCCTAGATTTTCTTCTCAGTGCCATGCCAAGCTACTGAAGAGTTTTTTATTTTTATTTATAGTAAAACCTTGGATTGTAACTTGTTCTGTGAGTGTTCTGCAAGATGAGCAAACATTTCTAACAAATTTTAACTTGATAAATGAGCAATGTCTTATGAGTGGTATGAGACACTGAATGTCACATGATCACAACTGAGCCAACGGTTCTTGAAATTTGCTTTGACATGCAAGTGCTTTGGATTACAACCATGTTTCTGGAATGAATTATGCTTGCGAACCAAGGTTTTGCTGTATTTGTTTTTTTTTAAGATTTATTTTATTTATTTATTAAAAAAAATTTTTTTAACGTTTATTTATTATTGAGAGACAGAGAGAGACAGAGCATGAGCATGGGAGGGGCAGAGAGAGGAGGAGACACAGAATCTGAAGCAGGCTCCAGGCTCTGAGCTGTTAGCACAGAGCCTGATGCAGGGCTCGAACTCACAAACTGTGAGACCATGACCTGAGCTGAAGTCAGACGCTTAACCGACTGAGCCACCCAGGCACCTCAAGATTTATTTTATTTTTAGAGAGAGAGAGAATGCAAGCAGGGGAGAGGAGCAGAGGGAGAGAGAAAGAATCTCAAGCAGGCTCTACACTCAGCACAGAGCCTGACATGAGGCATGATCCCACGACCCTGAGGTCACAACCTGAACCGAAATCAAGAGGACACTTAATCGACAGAGCCACCCAGGTGCCCTGCTACTGAAGGGTTTTAATCTGAGAAGGGACGTGAATCAGCTCCCATCTGAGGAGGCAGCCTCCGGCTGTGTGGGCCTAATGGAGTAAAAGGGGAAGAGACAAGAGCTAAGGACACCCAGCTCAGAGCAGGTGGCGGCCATGGAGAACAGAAAGAGGGACAGAGGCAGAAGACAACTTGGGGACAGATGAAGCGGGCTTGCTGTAGGATTGGGAGGAGGGTGTGTGGTTCCTGCCTGGAGGAGAGATGCAGATAGTGTTGCCATTTACGAGGTGGGACAGGGTCGGGGTGGCGGGGGGGGGGTGTCCTCCTGAGAATGCCAGTGACAGCCAGTGCCGTGGTCCCATACCAGACGTGGTCCCATGTCTTCTGTTGGTAGAAGACAACCAACTCCTTTTGGACCCATCGAGTTGGAGATGTTCCAGAAGTGGGCATTTAGAACCTTGGGGCTGGAACACATGGGAAGCATCCGGGCTTGAGACACAAATTTGGGAGTCATTAGCACGTGAACATGGAAAGACTTGGAAATGGATGAGATCACACAGGGAGAGGGCTCAGGACCAGCCGCAAAGAAGAGAGGAGAAGCGATTGGCAGAGGAGACCAAGGGGTGGCCAGAGGCTGGTGGAAACCGGGAGTATGCAGCATCCTGGAAGCGAGACTAGAAAGCACTTCTGGAGAGTAGTGATGCTGTCAACATTGCCGAGAGATAGTGTAAGGCAAGAGCAGCAAAGAGACCACTGGATTTGGCAATGTGGAAGTTGCTGGAATCCAGAGTGCATGTGATGGAATAAACCAGCAAACGTCCCTGACCCCACTGCCCAGGAAGCTCTCACTCCTGGACCCAGCCTTCTGCTCTTCCCTAATAAGCTCTGGTTCTGGCTTTGCCCCAGAAAGGACCCCAAGCTGAGTCCTTTCTTTGAACTACTATTTCCTTATCTGCAAACTGAAGATGGGAACTTACGCATCCTAGAAATTACCAAGGTGTGGTGGCAGGGGTGGGGGGGGGTACTGATGAATGAAAATGACAGTGGGGCATCTGAGTGGCTCAGTCGGTTAAGCATCCAACTTCGGCTCAGGTCATGATCTCACAGTTCATGAGTTCGAGCCCCACGTCAGGCTCTGGGCTGACAGCTCAGAGCCTGGATCCCCCTTCAGATTCTGTGTCTCCCTCTGTCTGCCCCTCCGCTGCTTGCACTCTGTCTCTCTCATGGTCTCAAAAATAAATAAACATTAAAAAAAAAGAAAAAGAAAATGACAGTGATGATGGTAACACTCATTACTATAACCCAAACGCCATGACTCGGTTTGTTGGAGTGTTCTGTCCCAGGCAAGGCTGGGCCAGACCTACGTACACATCATCATCTGCTGTTTCTGTCCCCGCTGCCACTACTAGCGTTAGCTATCATCACCTGTCACCTGGCTGCTGAATTGGTGCCTAATGGGGTCCATTCTTGCTCTTCTCCAGCCCCGATGACATCACTTGCCTGATTAAAACCCTCAGATGGCTTCCCAGTGTTCTCAGGATAAAAACAAATTCCTCACTTGGAATGTGTCAGCTCATACCCTCTCCTCTCCCTTTGGGTCCTCAAGTGTGCCAGATGCCATGCCCTGACTGCTGCAGGGCCTTTGCACAGGCTGAGCAACCCTGACGTGAATACTTCTGGTGAAGTGGGCAGCTTCCTTCCTGCTCATCAGCTCTTTGCCTGATAGAGAAGTCTTCCCTGACCCTCTGCTGGCAGGCTTTGGCCCCTCACCGCTTCTCTGCCTCATCAGGTCCCTTCCTTCTCCTCCAGACAATGACCTCTGCATTTCTGTGAAGGACCAGTTGATGTTTCTGTTCCTTACTGAGCGAGCTGAGGGCAGGGATTTTGGCTATACCCCCCAGCTGGGCCTGTGTATTCATAAGGCAGAGGTAAAGGAACATATTACCTAGGTAAGCCCCCAAGACAATCATGGAGACAATCATGCAACAGAGGTACTGGCATGCCTTACTAAGAGACCAGAAAACTGGGATCTGACAGAGTGAGCACCAGGGTCTACAGAGGGGAGTGTGGGCTCCCGACTCTGCAAGGGCAAGGCTGCCTCGCTCCCAGTGCTTGCTGGGTCAGCCACACTAGGTTTCAATAGGTGAGCAATTCTGTCTTCACCACCGGCCGAAGTCCACTTACCCAGAATTCAGGAAATAAAACACAGAGAGCTTCTCCGGCAGGGTCTCTGATAGCCTCTGTGCATAATCCACGATGTTGTCGTGCAGGTACCGGCTGTTGGTGTTCAGCACCTGGTTTTGTTCGTGCGCTGCTCGGACCACGAGAGGGTGGCAGTGCCCAACTGGAAGAGGGCCACCAATGTCACATAGTGGCTCTGCTCAGCCAGCCCCACCGGGCCTCCCCCAGCTGTAGTCCATAAATCCAGCCAGAGGAGAGCAGTTGTGAGGGAGAGGCAGAGAGGAAAGAGGCGACTCTGAAGATGGGGTGTGTGGTGTGTATGTATGTATGTGCCAGAGAGGCCAGTTCTAGAAAGGAGTCCCTGAGATTCGGGCAAAAGAAAAAGTTTGTTGGCAGAAACCCTATCTAGAAAATCCGTGTCTGTAAGGAAGCTTCTTGAGGCCTGTTGGACAAAGACAGGATGTGGGGAGGAGTGCCTGTCGGCAGGCTTGACTTCACTAATCAATGGAGGCAGGAGGTAATGTTGATTGCCAACAGCCTGGGATTATAACAGCTCAACCTGTGTTGAGCCAGGCACACTCCAAGCAAATTATCTAAATTAATTCACTTATTCCTCTAAAACACCTTGAGATGAGTCCCTAGTATTATCGTGTCTATTTTGCAGATGAGCAAACTGAGGTACAGAGAATTAAACAACTTGCCCAAGATCATAATGTAAGTGGAGGGCAGGGATATGATGAACCCAAGCGGTTTGGGACTAGAGCCCTTGTTTTTACTCTCTATTTCATTAATCTCTAGTTTGCTTTTTGGGTCACAGACTCCTTTTCATCCCATCAGCTCTGATGGCCCCACCTGGATAACTAAATTCCTACTTCAGTTTCCTTGCCTAGCACCTGAGAAGGTCCCTGGGGCTGAAGCCCTGCCATGATTCCCAATACTTGGCCAGAGGCCTGCTGTGTTGCTGGTCATGGTCAGGCTGACTGCTGTTCTCTGAGCTTGCCATCAGTCCCAAGTGGAACTGGACTTCCGACTGCTGTGCTGCCTGATTTAGCACAGCTACTGCTTGAAGCCTCTCCATGAGGCACACCAGAAAGACTGGACTCCTCTGCTCAGCTCAACCCAAGTTATCCGCACCTCTCTGCAATCTCAGGATCACCCTGGGACCAGGTTCACAGCCTCAGCCTGCTCCCCTGCCCTGCCAGCCTGAGGCAGGATACTAACCATGAGCCACATTGTTGACACAATCCAGGTATTCTGCACCCTGTTCATCGTACAAGTACTGTCCTTGGCCCCGGACAATCTTAATAGGATCCTCAGGATAAAAGAGTCTGCAAGAATCGCTGTGGGGACAGTAAGAAGTGGACAGCCATGTCTGAAGACCTGAAGGGACAAGTCCACCCACCATAGCACCTGCCCCCCAACAACCCCCCAGTTTCTGGGAGGGACAAAACTTTAAGGGCACGGTGGTGCTTTCCTGCTTCCAGTCCCTCACCCATAGGTGGCTGGAAAGGAGGAAGTAATAGGGTGAGAAGCTGCTAAAACTGAAATTATTTAAGTCATGTGAAGGCTAGGCGGCCTTGCTCATTTCTGCACGTGCCCACATTAATCCCTTGGATCCCAAGGAACGGCGGCAGCTCCAGACCCACGGGGGCTCCTTAGAGCAGGGTTTCCTTGCTGGGATGCATGTGAGGGAGGGCACCCTCACAGGTGGCTGGAGCTCAGCTCTGAAAGGTCCTTGCCAGCCCAGTGCCTCTGCTACCCTGCTGGGTGTCAGCCCCATGTGCCACCAAGAGTCCCTCTCACAGGTTACAGGTAGGCTTTCTCTAAGGCTTCCTGGGAGACGACCCCCCATGCCCACCCTCCGTCTGAACTTTCAGTCCCTTCCTGGATCACTCTCAGGCCAGGTCCAGCTGGCGGGCCAACCCTGGGGGAGGTCCTCCCAGGTGCCAGGGCAGAGGCCTTCTCCAGGGGGCCAAGGCCGGTCAGCGGCGGCCGGTGGGGTCGGCCCGGCGCCGCAGGGCAGCCCGATGAGGACGCAGGCGGGGAGGCGGCCGCGGGGACCCCGCGGACACGCAGCTGGCGGCTGGGTCTGTGGGGCCGGGGAGCCGGGGCCCGCGCGAGGCCCGGAGCTGAGGTCCCTGGGCTCCGCGGGCTCCGCGCCGGACGTGCGTGCGTCGTGCGTGCGCGCACCGCCCCGCGCCGCTGTCTCAGTACCTTAGCAGCCGCCGCCTCAGGGCCAGAGTCTCGGCCTTCCCGCGCCGATCGGCGGCCATAGCACCGGGCGGGCAGTTGCGCGGAGACGCAGCGCAGAGAAGCCTCTCGCACGCTCGGCCGCCAGCCCCGCCCGCGGGCCCCGCCCCCGCCCGCGGGCCCCGCCCCCGTCGCGGGCCCCGGGGACGCAGCGCCCGCCTCCTGCCGCTGGCACCTAGCAGTTTCCGTCTCTGGGAAGGGTTCTTGGGTGACCCCGCCGCTTTTTTCTGTCCCAGCAAGGCTCTGAGCTCAGGGCTCAGTTTCCCGCGTCTCCTTACTGGTGCATAAAATGGGTTACCCTGTGAGTTAACTGGGAATGTGTGACTGACACCTAGCCCAGGACCTGGCTCACAGCAGGGGCCTCGGGGCTGGAGAGGAGATTGTCAATGCTGGGGCAAGACCTAGGACTTCCCAATTTCAGGAGGGAACAGGGTCACTGCTGGGACTGACCAAGAGGGTCCTGGGCATGAGCATGACCTTCAGGGCGGCATGACTCCTGCTAGAATCCAGGAAGGGTAAACAGAGTTCTGTAAACACTGAGAGAATCGTGCAGTGTGTAGGCAGGAAGAGCGTTGGGAGGCCTGCTCAGCCTTATGATCCGCGGCCAGGAAACTCAGGCCCAGGAAGGAAAGGGGCTTTGCTCCCAGGCACCCAGCAAATGTGTAGCAGAGGCTGGACTCCAGCTCAGGTCTGTCTGACTCTGACGCTCGGTGCAGTGAATGAGAAGAAATGACCCCCAACGGGCTGGGAAGCTGCGCTACCAGAGACATAGCCCCAACCGGGGTGGGTCCCTGGGACTTTCTGCCTTGACAAACCCAGAACAAGGGACTTAGGTCGAGGCCTGAGCAAGCTGAGTAAGGGGAGGTTCCTGCTGTCCCTCCTGTCACCGGTCATGATTCTCAGCTCTCTGCTCTGCTCCCTTTGTTGCTGATTTCTTCATCCCTTCCCCCATGCTGGAAAATGCTTAAGGTATTTATTAAAGAGCGTTTGGGGTTTCACTTTTTTAAAATTGTGGTATCATATACATAATGTTACCATTGCAACCATTTTTAAGTGTATAGTTCAATGGCATTAAGTACATTCACATGCAACCATCACCACCGCCCATCTCCAGAACCTTTCTGTCTTCCTAGGCTGAGTTAGAAGGCAGGCTGGCGGGGGCGGGGGGGGGGGGGGGGCACGAGTCTGAGAGTCCTGTTTAGGCCCCATCTTTGGCCTTGTTTCTAGCCCCAAAACACAAGCCTCTAATGGCCCAGGGCAGCTCAGAGAAGTCAGGTCGGCTCTGGGACTGTTCCTGTCTTGGGGTAAGAGTGAGAAGGTTGCACTCAGGTCCAGCTCACATCTCATCTACTCCTGGGGTGTCCAGGGTCAGGGGGGCAGTACAGCCGCAGGCCAGGCTGGCCCAATTCCTGGGCCAAGAGTGTCTCCAGTAGGGTTGGGGCAACACTAGGAAGCTTCCCCTTCTTCCTGCTCAGAGAAGCCCACTCCTTTCCTCTGGCCCCAGGCTCAGCACTCCTCTGTTATCTCAAGTGTGGGCTTCGGGGTACCAGGGCAGGGATGGGAAGAAGTGGCTGAATTGGGATTTGAGTCCCAGGAGTGTTCCCCAATCATTGTGACAATCTCAAGCACCCTGTGTGTTTCTAGCAGTATCTTGGGGATCAGGAAGAACGAGGCCTGGGTGAGCCTGCTCCTCTTGAGCCTCAGCTCGTCTGGAAAAGGTGACAGTAATCCTTGTGATTAGCTTAGCTGCCATGGCACGCAGCGGGGCTCAGTAAATGTGCTTCCCTCGCTTCGGAAGGGGGTAGTGTGAGGCCAAACTGACTTTCTCAGCAGAGGGCCATGAAGCTCTCAGTCCTTGAGGCTCAGCTGTGAGGCAGGGACCCCCCCCCCCCCGCTTCCCGCCCCTGAGCTGAGTCTCAGCTGGGACCTCAAGCACATCATTCATTCTTCTGTAGTGTTTTGCCCCTGCCCAAGCTCTTGGAAGACTCTGTGGGCTCTGTGTTTTGAAGCTTGTTGAAATTTGCAGACCTGACGATACACGGTATGAGGCCACAAGGGGGCAACAGTGGGCCATGGATGGCCTTGTCTTGCCAAAGGGGTGGTTTCTTCCTCCCTTGAGGATCTGCCTGCCAATCACCCAGCATCATGACACTGCCTAGCAGACTCCATGCCCGGCCAAACAATTTGGAAGGACAAACTGGAGGATATCCAAGGCCCTGGGTCCAGTCTGCCTGCCACCCACAACTGTCTTGGCTGTGCATCCCTGGGCAGGTGTCCCCCTGCTCAAGTGCTTCAGTTTCCTCATATGTGAAGTGGAAACAGTGACACCAATCATGGAGGCCTGTCCTTCCTTCACAGGGCTGGTTATGGGATCCAGTGAATCACCCAGGTAGAGGGAGAAGTGGATTAACTGTAGCGTCCAGCCGAATTGTGAAGTTTTGCTGGGGCTCCCAAGGATGCCCGGACACCCAGTGATCTCCATCAGCCCTCAGAGCCCCACTTTGTTTCTGTCCCCTTCCACACTACCAGCTTCCCCAGTGAGCCACACGATTGGCCAGCCAGCAGCACGGCCCGCCACTTACTGCCAACAACTTAGGGAGACAGAGCTGGGGAGTTGATACTTTCCTCCTCCCTAGCAGTGTGTGGCTGGGCCTCTTCTGCATAGTGAGGAAGCCACGTAGCGTGACCTGGGCAGACTCCCCATACTGGGGTTTCCTTAGTGTTACCCCTCAGAAGCAGAAGACCTGAGATACCATCACTGCAGGCCTGTTCTTGTCCGTACTACCCTGGATGTGCTTGGTTTTGTCATCTGTGATATGGGCACCCTCACTGGGTTCCTCCCCCAGGGTCGTTATGAGGACCAGCTGCAATGAGGGAAATACAAACATCCTGCAAGACTGTGGCCCTGGCTTGGTCTTAGAGTGGAGAAAAGAGAAGGGATTCCGAACCAAAAACGCTTCCTGGTGCCTGACCTGTCCTAGGGGTAAGCATTGCTGTCCCATTTTCCAGAGGAGGTGGCGGATTTGAATTTTCTAAGATGGCTGCCACGAGATCTACTATCCCACGTTTTCTCCTTAAAGATGATGTTGGCACTTTCCCCTTGAATGAGGGTGAGCCTCTGATTCTGGCAGGAAGTGACACCATCTGATTTCTGAGGCCTGGCTGTAAACGGTGACACAGCTTGCTGCCTGGTCCACCTGGCTCATGCACCGTGGGGATCCAGCAGCTGTGCTGGGAGGAAGCCCAGACCACACAGAGAGGTGTCCTGGCTCTCTGAGGTCCCAGGTAACGGCCAGCATGGGCCACCATGCGTAGGAGAGCTTGAGTGACAACTACACAGCTGAGCCTATCACCCCTAGAACTGTAAGAAAGAAACATTGCTGTTTTAAAGTAAGCTTTAGGGTGATCTGTCATGTAACAGTCATTGGCCGTTGGATCGGAGGAGAGTATAGGGAGTCCGTGACATGATGACTGGATGGAGGGCTCAGCCGGCACGTAGCCGGCCAGGCCTTGAGTCTGTCTTTCTAACACCAAACCCTATCTTTGCCCTGACCCTGAACAGCTTCCTCTGGTTTCTGGGGGGGAAGGGCAGGCTCTGACCCAGGAATTGTCCCTTGTACCTGCCCAGCCAGCAAAGGCCAGGCTGAAACCTTGCCCAGAGGTGCTCAGGGGCAGTCTGCAAGGACAGGCACACCCAGACACACACTGTGGTTTATTACGCGCAGCGATAACCGTCTATACAGAGAAAGGAGGCAAGCATCTGGGCTGGGGGTGACAGCTGGGAGCCCCTGTCAGAGGTGGGGGAGCCTCTCCTCAGAGCACGGTGGCTGGGGTTGCAGACCCCCTGCTCAGGCTGGCCGGGAATCCACCCACGCCTTCTTCGTCTGCACAGCTCATCCGAAGGACCATTTCTGGCAGGCTGACCGGAGCTCTCCCGGGTGGGGGCAAGAGGAGACCTCAACTCTGAGCTGCGGGCCAGTCTCCTTGGGCTGGCAAAGTCCCATCATGACCCTCTTCTGGGTGCAGCAGCCACTCCAGTCTGGGACCCGCCGTCCTCCACACTCGAGGATCGAGAGGCTCCTTGCAGCTGGGTCCACGGGTGGTGGTCTCCTCCGGGCCAGAGGCACGTGTTCTTATGACAGGCTAGCTTCCTGAGGCCCACTGAGCTTGGTGGGAGTGGGGGCGCGGCGTGCTCCCCAAAGCTTGCAGCATCCAGCTGCAAGTGCCGGGCAGAAATCTTGTCCTGTCCCGGTGAAGCCAAGGCCCAGAGGTGCCCCAAGGGGCGGGCAGCTGGCTGTGGCCAAGTCCAGAGGCCAGAGAAGCTGGGGCAGCTGCGTTTGTCATCCAAGCCCCGGACCTTTCTGGATGGGGTGGGCCCCAGGGCTCCAGAACCTCAGGGGACAGTCTCTCTGCTAATCAGGTGGCTGAGGGCCCAACCCAGCATCTCTGCAGCCCCTCCTGAGCCAGGCACTTTCACCTTCGTCTCCTTCCCAGGAGAGCCAAGTCCCATGGCTGCCCCTTGGGTACACAATTACCCTGGACCGGCCCGTCCCCTTTCCTGCCAGCTCCACGTGCTGATTGTTCCAGGGCTGGGCCAGGCCATGCTCTTAAATGCGACAAGGCCGCAGGTGGTGCATCCCGTGAAAAAAAGATCAATATATTACTGTTCTGTTTTTACAAAAATTAAAAACGTCCACACGCATCTGTACAGGTTGTGAGCTGGGTGCGGGGGTCACTGTAAGAGGAGGGAGAGACTGAAGGTGAGGAGGGAGGCCCTGTCCTGATCTGAGCACCCTGTCCTGCCCATTTCTTCTAGAACGGGCACGCCCCCAATCCTCTCATGCCCGGCTCTTGGCTTTCACCCCCTCTCAGTGGGGCAGTTTGGGCAAAGTCCCAGGGGGGTGCAGATGGCTTTGCGCTGGCTGGGCCAGGTGCTGGGCAAGCCCCGCCTGACCGACAGGGTGGACTAGTCACCCGGGACCACAGCCCCAAGCCTGGGGCCACACGAAGGGAGAGTCAGAGCTGGGGTCGTGTCATCCCAGGGAAACCTGGCTATTCAGTCACTGTGTGGGGAACCGCAGACACCCAGCCCCTGGGGTCTCCCCCACCCCCACCGCTGCCCTCCTCACAGCCTGTCCTAGAGACTCCTCCCTGCAAGGTACCTTATGCCAGCAGCCAGGCACGGGCAGCCCATCAGGGCCCTGAAAAAGAAAAACGTTTCAGTGGGGATGGGGTGGGGGACTTGATCAGCTCCCTACACTCTGTACACCCTTGCCCTGTGTGTAGGGAAGCAGAACTGAGGGAGTTGCCACACGAGGCCACTGGACCCCACTGAGGCAGGGCCCGAACGCCTGTCCACCTGGGTAGTCGGGTCACAAGACATGAGGGCCTCTCACTGGGCTGGTCCCGAGTGCGCCCCCATGGGGCTTGGTTTGTTGGGACACTAGAGCAGGGACAGAACCAGGGCACTGTGGCCAGCCAGGAGATACCAAGGGGCTTCATGGCTTCCTGCCCGCAGCCATGATGGTGGCTCCGGCCCCTTACACTGGGGGGGCCTGAGAGCTCTCAGGAGTTTCTCCAAGAGTGTTTTGAAGGGCAGTCCAGGAAGCGGGATCCCCCTCTGGCCTGTCCTGGTCCTTGTGTCTGGATCTGGGTGGCAGGGCAGAATGAGGCTGTCAGGGTAGAAACCAGGGTGGGGAATGGGGGTTGTCTGGGGGTGCCAGCATGCCAATGCCAGCCCAGCACTCAGACACAAGGTGGGGTGGGGAAGGTTTCTAGGGAAGCCTGGAGGGTGAGGGAGCTGGGGAGGGACCCATCAGGCAGCCTAGAGTCCTTGGGGAACCCCGGGGGGAAAATTCTTCATTCCAGAGGCACACACGGGAACACATTCCATGGAGCTGCCAGACATCTACCAGGGTCACGGGCTGGGGCCCACAGGGAAGTGGGGGGGAGGGGCAGGAAGGAAAGGAAGGCAGGAGAGAGGAGGGGGTAGAACAGTGGGCACAGGTGCCCGGAATGCACAGCACAGCACACAGCAGGCCAGACCGCATACCACAGGGCAGGGCCCGCTGCCCCTCGCCAGGCCCCTGGAGCCCGGTGCCCCTCGCTGGCCTCCACATTTAAGGTTCTCCTGTTTCAAAGACAAAGGCTGAATGACCCGGAGGGAAGTCTTGGCCCCGGGCCTGGAGTTTCGAGGCTGGGCCACCGCGTCTCTCCTCTGTCCCTGCACTTTTTGAATACGGTCACCACCCTCCTATTTCTCTCAGTGACTCCCCAAGACCACCTAGTGGCCCTAGAGGCAGGGCCTAGTACCCCCACTGCTTGGATGAGGAGACTGAGGAACCAGAGGGCTGGTGTGACTCACAGGCAGTCAGAGGACTGGGCATCTGGGGTCCCTCACCCTGATCCCCCTTTGAAAGGCAGCCAGCACCCCTCATGACCGGGTGGCCAGGTATGAACATCTGCTCAGTCTTAGTGTGGAAGGTCCCTGTTTTCCCTTTCCTGTCTTTTGTGAGCTCCATGGCAGTGTGACGTGTGGACCCTCCCAGCCTTCCGGGGAGGGGAGTGAACTGTGGTAATTTCCGGCCTGCAGTCCAGTGGGCCTCAGGGGCTGACGTGAGAGAGAAGGAAAGGAGGAAGGTGTGGGGAGCAGGGAGGGACTTTGGGGCATGCAGAGGGGGTGCAGGGGCCGCATGGGGCCACCCATACCAGCAAGGGACACCCACCCAGAGAGGTGAGGGTGTCCTAATCCTCTGTAGCGCCAAGGAAGCTGAAAAGAGATGGGCAGTGACCCTGGCAAACACTGAGGGGGTGGGTCCCCCTGAGGCACGCTCAGGGTGGGGAGTCAGGACCAGAATGAGAGAGGTGCCTCCATGATGGCAGTGACAGCTGCGGTGGTCTCTGGGGCCTGCTAGTGAGCTCTGAGGACAGGGAAGACATTGGCCTGACCCTGGCCTGAGGCGGCAAAGACCTGGGTTGGGGCTCCCGTTCTGCCCCGACACGTACCACCGGACACGGCTGGTCCAGGCCTGGTGGTCCCGGCTCACCCTTCTGGCCCTTCACACCTTTCCGGCCCGGGACTCCTCGCTCCCCCTGCACAAGGAAGGAGATGGGTGTGTGGCCAAGGCTGCCAGGTTCAGGACCCCTCCTCCGCCTCTCAGAGGGATGGGCCTCCAGCTGGCAGCCACCCCTGCCCTGCTGCGCCCCCATCCCAGCCTCCACCGACCCCCACCTTCTCTCCACGTTCACTCCGGTCACCTTTCTCTCCTCGGGGTCCAGGGAAACCCTGAAAAAAGGAATAAAATGAGGTTTGAGGTTTGGTCCTGTATCTGTTCATCTCTGTGCCTCCATCACTGCCCCTTCCCCATGCAAATTTGTGGTACCCGCTGGCCCCACTCAACTCCTCGGTGACACGTATGTTCGGCACGAGGCTGATTTCAAGAAAAGCATACATTCAGGACGCTAGCACTGCTTCCTCCAAAAGAGAACACTGGCGGTGTCTCTGGACAGAAGCCCTCAGGCAGATGGCTTTCTCTCGCACGTCACTGTCACATGCTGCTGGCACTGGCCCTAGCTTGGTTAGGGACAGAGACCCAGGAAACTTGTGGAAGTTTATGTCACTATCTTTGATGGACTCAGAAATGGTGACCTTTGTTGAGCCTTTGGCTTAATCTCTTACCCACCTCTACCCACCCATTCATCCATCTGTTCATCCACCCATGCAACCAACATTTTTTTTTAAACTTTTTAAAAGTTTTTACTTATTTTGAGAAAGAGCACGGGCAGGGGAGGGGCAGAGAAAGAGGGAGAGAGAGAATCCCAAGCAGGCTCCACACCGTCAGTGTGGAGCCCGATGTGGGGCTCGAACTCACGAACCGTGAGATTATGACCTGAGCCGAAACCAAGAGTCAGACGCTTAACCAACTGAGCCACCCATGTGCCCCTGCAATCGACATTTCTAAGCATCCACTAGGAACTGGGCTGTGGGCTGGATACTGAGGACAGAGGAACAGATTTGATGTGTCCCCCTGCCTTTATTTTCTGTGTCTTATGTTTTGACATCTTAAAAATTTTGCTGGCTAGGAAGAGGCTGCCCCTCCCTCATGTTGAGTTTTGGAAACAGCAAAGGGCTGGTGTGGGGCACACCTTTTATATGTAAACTGAAAATCCCGAAATCACTCCCTTTTTCTGCCTCTCACACAGCAAGCTGAAATCATCCCAAGGCCCAAAATCATCCTAAGGGCAGGTAGCAGGAAACTAGGGACCACCCCTACAGCCCGGAGCCTGTCCAGATTATTCATACTAACTAATCCTCAAGTGTCTCTCCTGCTCTGTCTTGCCTTTCCCAAGGAAGCCCCAGTAAAAGCTCTGGCTTAAGCTGCCCCCCACTCCCTTCTACCTCTGGATCAAACCTGGTGCTTCCCCATGTGGCCCTCCCTAGTGAGTGAGCCCTTCCCTTGGGAAACATAAGTAACATATTTTTCTTCCAATGGCATTGGCCAAACTGTGTCCTCAGTCACCTCCACAAATTAAAACCCTGCAGTTACAAATGTGACACTTCCCTCACGGTCTAACATGGCAGGCAAGAGGATATAGAAGATGATGGTCTATGCTCAGTGACACAGGATGAACCAGATGCCATTAGGTCCGAGGGAGAGGGGCTGTTCTATCCAGGTGTGAGGTCAGGGAAGGCTTCTGAGCACACTCCCCATGTCTGCTGGGCCTGGTGGAGTGGGCGCAGGGCCAGAGGCTTGCCAGGTAGAGCCGGTGGGCTCTGAGCTCAGCTCCAGGCCTCCCAGAAGGCAGCCGTGGCCACACTGCTGGTGGCCCGGTCTCTTTAGCTCCACTACCTCCCTGACAGAGCCTGAACTGGATTCAGCATTGGTGTCTTCTCTGGACCCTTTTCATGGATGGAGCATCATCTTCCCAATCAGAAATTCTGTGTCTACACTTGCTCTCCCAGGTGACATTCTCTCCTTAAAGCCTAGGGTGGACACCAGAGTCCGTGCAGCCCTGCATCTGGTCACCATTGCCCTTGCAAGAGCCACCTGATTTTCCTGGGAGCCACCCTCCCTTCTTATAACCCACTGACTCCACTCCCAACTCCTGGAGGGAGGATGTGACCCGGGCTGGCCAATCAGGGCGCTGCATTTCTCACGGCAAGTCATGTTTCAGCATTGACCCAACTGGGGCCAGAGAGAGGTGATGAGACTTTTCTAAAAGAATACAGAGTGAGGCAAATGGTCTTTCTCCAGGGTTTGGGGCTATTGCCTCCACCTCATTACCACATGTAACTTGAAATGACACCCCAACAGAGAAAGCACAGACGGGAGGACGAGAGGGTGGGTTGTGTGGATCCACACACTGTCCCTCTGGATTTTTTTAAATTTTAGAGAGACAGTGTGCACAAGTGGGGGCGAGGGGCAGAGGGAGAAAGAGAGACACAGAGAGAGAATTCCAAGCAGGCTCCATGCTCAGTGTGGAGCCCCAGGTGGGGCTTGATCCCACGACCCTGGGATCATGACCTGAGCCGAGATCAAGAGTCAGACACACAACTGACTGAGCCACGCAGGCACCCTTGGATTTTTCAATTAGTAATCAGTTTAAGCCAGTTAAATATTTTTTAATGTTTATTTTTGAGAGACAGAATGCAAGCAGGGGAGGGGCAGAAAGAGAGAGGGAGACACAGAAGCTGAAGCAGGCTCTAGGCTCAGAGATGTCAGCACAGAGCCCGACATGGGGCTCAAACTCATGGACTGCGAGATCATGACCTGAGCTGAAGTCGGACACTTAACTGACTGAGCCACCCAGGCACCCCAGTGTAAGCCAGTTTAAACTGTTTTCTGTTGTTGGCCAAAGATCCAATCAACCTCGAGCTAATACTTCCTCTCCTCTTCTTCCCTCAGTAATGTCTAGCTGAAGCTTCAGCATCTCTCACTAGGATATTGCAACAGTGCAATTTTTAAATGACACAGAATGATACAGGATGACACAGAATCCAAAGCAGGCTCCAGGCTGTCAGCACAGAGCCTGATGCAGGACTTGAACCCACAAACTGCAAGATCATGACCTGAGCTGAAGTCGAAAGCTCAACGGACTGAGCCACTCAGGCACCCCAATGCATCATCCTTCTATCCATTTATCCATCACCCATCCATCTTTCATCCATATATCCAACATCCATCCACCTATCACCCATCCATCTGTCCATCTGTCCATCCACTATCATCCATATATCCATCATCGATCCATCGGTCCATCCACCCATCATCCACCCATCAAGTACCTACTCTGGGCTATGAACTAGACTTGGATTGAGGACACAGAGGGAACTTGGAGTTTCAACCCTGGAGAAGGGGGTCACATCCAAGTCGCAGATCAGGTGACTGTATGGCCAGCACGGGATCAGAAGCTACACACAAGAAGAGCCTGATCACAGGGAATGATGAGATACTTACATCCAGGCCTGGCTCCCCGGGTCGTCCCTGAGGAGAGACAAAGAAAGATGTGAGGGGGCTGGGGAGGGGGTGCCGGGAGCACTAATGGCTGGGATGTGCAGCCTTGTGAATTGTCCACAAGCCTGATTTCTGGCCCCGGGACAGTGTGGTGTCAGGGGTTGAGCCACCAAGGCCGAGCGACACCACAAGCATGTGGCCATACTTGGGGGGTGTTAAAGGAGGGTGGTTACCTTCTCTCCTTTGGTTCCTGGCAGTCCAATAAGGCCCGGCGGGCCAGCTGGCCCCTGGGTGGAAAAGGAATGGGTCAAGAAGCATGACAGTTATAGGAATTAGCAGCCTGGAGGGATGGACAAGGCTCGTGACACTCACAGGCAGGCCGCTGGGGCCTCTCTCCCCTGACACGCCCTTCTCTCCCTTTGCTCCGTCCAAGCCCTGCAAGCCAAGAGGAGACAGCAGTCAGTGGGGAGGGGTCAGACAGACAGCAGGACAGGAAAGCTTGGGGCCTCAGTGACAGGTGGGGATGCAGGGCAGAGGGACAGACTCCAGGCTCTCAGGGGCTTGACCCCAGCTTCCTTCCAGTGCACATAATCGGAATGAACTATGAGTGTGTGCACTTTACCTTTCCCCACCCATGGGTGCCGTCGGTCATCACGGGAGATCGTTGCGGTCACACCCATTTCACAGATGAGAAAAGAGAGGCAAGAGAGAGGGGCAGGGACGGGCCCAGCCACACAGCCAAGAAGCAGCAGAGCTGAGGACCAATCGGGTTTCTGAGCCCCAGCCTTGGACCTCATCCCTAACAGAAGCTGTCTCTTCTAAACACGATCTGGGGAGGCCCTTGGGACAAAACAGAACCAGAAACAGCCCATCTGGTCGGCCACATGCTTGGCCCCACTCAGCTGGTGGGAATCATGACCAAGTCCCGCCGGCCTCTGGGCTGGGGGAACGGAGAGGTAGTCTCTCCCCCAGGGTGCATGAGAGAGAAGCCAGGCATGGCAAGCAGGGAGGCCAGCTGGCCTCCTCCAGGCAGGGCACGTGGGCAGGCCACATTCACGGTTTTAATTTAAGAGCAGAGGACATGACATTATGTAATACACACGACGCCCAAGGCTTCATGTCCAGGCTGGGGGCAGTTAAGACGGATGTGTGCATGAGGCAGCAGACTAGTGCTTGGGCAGGGGGACAGAGCCCCAGTGTGGGGCAGGGGATGCTGGCTCCAAGGACATCAGGGAGGTTGTACTCCAGGGGATTCTGAACATTCAGGCCCTGGGATAATGCGGAGCTGGTCTGGAGCCCAGTGTGGGGCCCTCGCTGCCCATTAGCAAGGCTTTCTGGAACTGTCTAGGCTGTGGGTCTGAAGTGAGTAGGGGGGTTTCCACCCATGCCCCACAACTCACCTTGGGACCCTGGATTCCCTGAAGGCCCTGGAGGAGGAGAGAGCAAATCAGAAAGGCCATCGGGCTGGGTCCAGTGCTCGGAGCCAGGTTCCTCTTACAGTGGGTCGCAAAGGCTCATGGGCCACTCACTGGCCTCCATGGCCCTGACCTCTGTGGCCTCCCAAGCCCAGACCCAGGCTCTGCCATAATGCTTGATGTGGCCCCTTCCCCACCGAGAAATCCCGTCATCCCCTGGGCCACAGCTCTAGGCCTGGGCTCACTACCCTCTGCATGTCCCAGCTACTTTAAGCCAAATGCTCTTACCATGGGGCCTGGGGGACCAGGAGGGCCTGGGGGCCCTGGCTCCACTATGATCTGAGCCTAGGAAGCAGTCAGAGGTGGATTAGTCACCACCACCCCTCCCCCCATCATATGTCACCCACCCATACTTGAACACATTGGATGAGCACTCCTGGGGGTGCTGGGCCCTAAGGCACTGGGCCGAGTCTCCTTCCTGCCCCCAGAAGGGCACACTGCCTAGTGGGGAGCCCAGGGGCTGGCCTTTGGGTTCTCAGAGGGGCCTCAGTTGGAGGACACAGCCGAGGCTCCCCCTCCCCCTCCCTCGCTGCCCTTTGGTTGGCTCAGGCCAGGTGGCCTTTCTGTCCCAAGGTTTGGGGCCACAGCCGGTCTAAGCTAGGACCCTGGTCCTCAACAGCCCCCTTACCAGGCTCTCCCGTAGGTTGTCAGATGCCGACTCTCCCTTCTCCCCCTTGGGGCCGTCGGCGCCCTGCGGGACAGGATGGCCTTCAGCCCTTTCCGTCCATCATCAAAATCCCCACCATGGTGGTCAGCACTTCCCCTGCCTTCCCCATGAGGCCTCCAGCCTCAGCAGTGAGTTGGCCTTTGTAGCTTGAAGTATTTTCCCTGAATCAGTGACATGCTCCGGGTGCCCAGCACAGGGAGTTTGGGGAGAGCACATTGATAGTGGTATAAATTGTGGGCTCTGGAAGCAAAGACCCGGGTTCAAACCTGGTACCACCTCTCTAGCTGAGGGAGCCTCATGGATGGACACCAGACGTGAAGAGGTGGCATCTGGGGGCTGTTTGAACCCCAAACTCTTCCGGTCCAGCCACTATGACGGTGATAGATAGTGGACATTTATCACCCGCCAGCCACCCTTCTCAGGCCTGTCGTGCATGCCCTCACAAGTGGGAGATTATCACCCCCATTTTGGAGGTGAGGAAATGGAGCCCCAGGGGGCTTAGGATGCTCGAGCAGGGTTCCAGAGTCAGCAGGAGACAGAGCCGGATGCGAACTTGAGCGGTCAGCACGTGTGACCTAACCACCCGCCAGCTGGGCTCCACCTTTGCGGAGGCCTCGGGAAGCAGGCGGTAAGTCCTTATATGGAGGAGGAGATGGGGCTCAGAGGGTCTGAGCAGCATGGACTGTCAGAGCTTCCTTTCAAAGGCTCGGTGACCCTGAGCTGGGGGGGGGTGGTGGTGGTGCTGGCAGGGCCCCAGCTGCCCCCCTCCCGCCCCTGTAGCTGCTCTGGTGGGCATGCATCTGCCTTAGAGCCCCACGTGGGCAAACAGGGGGGACCCAGCCACACCTACCGGGAGGCCCGACAGGCCCATCTCGCCTGCCTCCCCTTTGGGTCCGGCCGGCCCCACCTCTCCTGGGTCGCCTTTAGCTCCTTTGGGACCCTGTGAGCCACAAGAACAAGGGGTTGGTGAGGCTAGCAGGCTCCCTTCCCCACCCCAGTGGGTTCCCAGAGCTTAGTCCTGGACAGGCCAGACCCCCACTTCTTTATCCTGGGCCCCTGGCCCAGGTAAGTGCAATGAGGAGCCCGAATGAAGATGGGGCGCAGGGTGGGCCAGTGCGTGGAGAGGTGGGGTTCGGGGGACTGCGCAGCCCCTGAGGGGGCACTTATGGGGCTTGGGGTCAACCCTGTGCTCACATCTCAGAAGCTGGTGGTGGGAGCCCCCAAACCCCCCGTACAACCTATCATCCACTCAGTGCCCCTTCTGGCCACTCATTCCCTCTCTCAACCAATCACATACTGTCCAAGGTGGGTACACTAGGGACCCAGCACTAAAGACACTCCCGGCGACGCCCCTGGCACTGTGGTGTGTCAGTAGGATCACACACAGATATACACTTACAGGGACACTAAGAGTACTGATAGCAACGGTAACGACATTAGCTACCACTCGAAGACTCTGCTATGTTGTGCCAGGCACCCACCCCGCTCTGTTTTCCACACACAGAATTAGTTACCTCTCACAGCTGTTACCACCCTCACCTCCGGGCGAGGAACCGAACCGAGGCTGCTGGAAAATGAGCAGCTTGCCTGAGGCCTAAGGGCAGACTCAGGACATGCACACAGGCAGCACACTCTGTAATGTGGCCCCTCTCTACCTCTGTACACACACACACACACACACACACACACATACACACGCACGCACACACACATGCACACGTGCATTCATGCACACATGGACGCACACACACATAACATGCACGAACACAGGCACACACGAAGCGCAACACTAGGCACCAGCATTGCCAACCAAATAAAAAGGCCCAGAGACCTTCTCTCCATCGATTCCCGGGGCACCAGGCAGTCCCAGCTCGCCCTAGGAGGGAATAGAAAGCAAGGGGGGGTTACGGTGTCCTGTGGTCCTGGAGAGGGACTTATGGCTGGGCTGCCCCCCCGCCCCCGGCCGCCGGTTCAGCACAGCGTCCCTGGGTCGGGTCCCTGGAGTTAGTCAGGTCCAGGATGGTGGCCATTGGGTGCCCGGCCGCGTGCCAGGCATTGCCCCCCTGCTCTTCTCGTTTCCTCAGCTCCAATGAGCAGATGCAGCCCAGGGCTATAATCTATAGTCTGGGAGGTTACAGGTTTGGAAACTGAGGGTCAGAGGATTAAATGACTCATTCCAGGCCACACAGCCCAGGCTGGGACCAGATCTTGCCTGATTTCCAAGTCTTAGGCTCTTTCTCCTGCGCTGACTAAGCAGGGTGTAAATGATGTCTACAGGCTATGTAATCTATGGGATTTGGGGATGTCTCCAGGGTTTACATGTGTGAATGAGGCTTCCCGGGGAGGAGCTAGGGCTGGGAGGAAGGTGGCCAGCTTGGTTAGGAAGGAGCAGGGCCGCTTTCTCTGAGCCCCTAGAAGCCAGGCTGGGATGCCAGGAGAGAAGCAGAGTGAGCATGGCAGAGAGGAGAGGGGAGGCGGGTGCTGGAGATAAGGGGCTCGGGGTGAGGCCACACAACTGCCCGTGAACTGACCTTGGCTCCGGGGATCCCTGGTGGCCCTGGGGGCCCCTGTGGCCCGGGAGGACCCTGTATGTGAAAGTCAAGCCGGTCAATGTTCAGGCAAAGTATCCCCCTTGTTGCTAGCTCACCCCTTCCACCCCAGGGATCAGGGCTGTGTCCGGCTGGCCTGTAGGAGGGTCAAGGATCCTCACAGCCTGCTTCCCACCCTGTCAGATCAGGCCCTCTTGTCTTGTGAGGGGGCAGGGTGCTGGCACAGGCACTGGGTGAGATACCACAGTGTCTACTGCCACAGAGGGTCCAGAATCCCTCTGCCTTCAGAGCTAGTATCCCCCAAAGACAGATTTCTTCACAACACTCTTCTGCTCAAGATCCTGCAAGAGCTCCCTGTTGCGTCTTGAAGCAAGCATAAATCCCCCACTGGCATTCAAGGCCGGCCAAAAACTGTATCCCTCACAGCGGTCCAGCACTGCCCTCTCTGCCCCTCCCGTGAGTCCTGGGCCTCACGGGTAAGGGATGGTGTCTCTAGGTCTGACCCTGCTCCCCAGCTCCCGCTCCCACCCAGGCTTCCCACAGGCTTCCTGCCCACCATGGCTCATCTGTCACCTTCCAGAGGCACCCTGCCTAGACCCTCACCCCAGCAACCTGTCCCCTTCTTGCTGGCACCTTCGTTGAGACATCTTTGGTCTTCCTATCCTCCTCCATTCCACCCACCCAGGCCCAGAGCCCACCCCCACCCCACTGTGGCCTCCCTGCCTCCAGCTGCCCGCCTTCCACACTTTGATTCACCTTCCACACAATTCCCCGGCTAGCCTGCTCACAATATGTATTTTTTAAAGTTTTTTTTTTTTAGTGTTTATTTATTTTTGACAGAGAGCACAAGTGGGGGAGGAGCCGAGAGAAAGAGGGAGACAAAGGATCGGAAGCAGGTTCTGTGCCAACAGCAGCGAGCCCGACATGGGGCTCGAACCCACGAACCGTGAGATCATGACCAGAGCCGAAGTTGGATGCTCAACCAACGGAGCCACCCAGGCGCCCCCTGCCCCCATAATATGTATTTTTAATATCACGTCTCTGCTCAAGAACCAACTGTGGCAGCCTGTGCCCATCAGATGGAGGCATCATTCCAGCCTGGCATCCAAAATCTACTTCCTGCCTCCCTATACTCAGGTTGCTTCTCCAAGTGGGGCTGGGGCACACCATGCCCATGCGTGCCCTTGGGCTGCAACACACCATGCAGGCCTGGGGCCGGCCACTTGAACTTCAGCTTGAACTTCCCTGAGGCCCGTGGGAGATAACTGGAATGGGGCTCAGGTAGGGTCAGGTGCCGAGGCCCCGTGTGGTCTCTGATGACTGCCCCTCCCCTCCCCCTCCCTAGCTTCCCTCCCTGGGAGCCGTGAGCAGCTAGCACCCAACCTCTCTCTCCACTGGTGATGGGCCCCCAGTTGGTCTGGCCCCAGACAGGGCTCAGAGGCCCCAGGCATCTCCCGAAGCTCCTTGAAGCAGGCTGTGCCATTGTCAACCTCTACCGACAGCTCTTAGAAGACCTAGCCCTCTGGCCTGGGTTCCCTGGGAAGCCTGCTGAGACTGGACATCAGGAAATGATCTGCTTCCTACCCCTGAGTGGGGAGCTTCCCTTTTTTGCTTTGGCCACTGGGAGCTGGGGGCCACATAATCCATGTTCCCAGCAGCTCTTAGCATCGGGTGGGTCTCAGCATAGCACTGATTTCCTTATCGGGTGCACCTGGTGGAGTTGGGGGTCTTTGTGCCAAGCTGCCCTTGGTTCTTTGTGTAAGGAAGTGCAGGATTGGGGCACCTGGGCAACTCATTCGGTGAAGTGTCTGACTCTTGGTTTCCGCTCAGGTCATGATCTCATGGTTTGTGAGATCGAGTCCTGCGTCGGGCTCTGTGCTGACAGCCTGGAGCCTGCTTAGGATTCTCTCTCTCCCTCTCTTTCTCTGCCCCTTTCCTGCTTGTGCTCCCTCTCTCTCTGTCTCAAAATAAATAAATAAACAAAGATTAAAAAAAAGTGCAAGATTAACATGAAAAGTATGTGGTTGTCCCCTCAGGAAATGAACAACAGGGGTGTATCCTGGCCCTTCCAGGAACCTACCTTCAGGGCATCCAAGATCCTGCCATCGTAGTCAATCACCACTGTGTCTCCTTGCTCGCCCTTGAGGCCTGGGGGACCCTAAGGCAGGAAGAAGAGTAAGAATTTCAGGGAAGGGCCGCGGTTTTCAGGTCTGTGTCTTAGCCAGAGAACCTGGGAACCTGGCCCGCACGACGGTCCGTGTAACTTGAGCTGTAACCTGGTGGGACCCCCGCAAGCCCATACTCCAGAATCTACTTGGGCACTGGGACCCCGTTCACTGGGAAAATGCTCCGGGGGCCCAGGCAGTGGGCATCAGGGAGGGAAGAGGGCTCTGAAGCAATGAGGGAACATGCTCCTTCCTGCCTGGTCCGGCTGCAATTCAGGTGTGAATTGAAGTCCACTGAGGCCTTATCTTGGAGTTCTCCAGGGAAAACAGAAAGTCTAATTTTGATGGGAAGTTCTTCAGATTTTTAAAAAATGTTTATTTATTTATTTTGAGAGAGAGAGAGAGAGAGAGAGAGAATGAGCAGGGAAGGAGCAGGGAGAGAGAGAATCCCAAGAAGGCTCTGCGCTTTCAGCACAAGAGCCCGACATGGGGTTCGATCTCCCAAATGAGATCGTGACCTGAGCCCAGATCAAGTCTGACGCATAACTGACTGAGCCACCCAGGTGCCCCAGGTTCTTCAGATTTTTAGATGTTGGCAAACAAGCAAAAATAAACACACTCCCCAAACCCCCAAACGCTACGACGACCAATGCGAAATGTGCCAGCTGGATCTTACCCTTGGATCTTACCCTGGGGCCTCCGTTTCCCTGCCTCTGACGGAGGCTGCACACGCCATGCACTAGTAACCAGCACACGGACGCCCAGGCTTACATGCTCCTGCATGGACACGACCGTCCTGCCCTGACTCTCTGAACCTCCCTCCATCCCAGGCTGCCCTCTGCTGGCAACACTCTGGTCAGGCCTGGGGCTAGCCCCCTACAGAGGGCGGAGACACCCAGGTCAGGGCCTCATTTGCCAGCTACCTGCACAGTCATGGCCTGTATGGAACTGTATGATTCACACAGAATCCCACGCTCAGCGCCTAATTCAGCCTGGCCACCTGCATGACCAGGCTGTGTGCCTGGCCTTGTTTTGTGGAGAAAAGCAGCCTCCAGGAGCATGAGGAACGTGATGGCCGGAAGCCACAGAGCAGAGGACAGGACCCTGGATGTCAACCTAAAGGTGGGTTGATAGGGGCTGGTCACAAATGATCTGAGACCAGCCCTGTTTCTGGAGATGGGGACGAACCTTAAGCCTGAGCCTCAATGTGCGGCAAGGCACCCCGCAGGGGTAAGGTAATGCCACAGGGGACAGATTGAAGGTCTATGCTTAACTATGAGAAGAAAAGACTCTAGGAGGACAGACACTCACATGGGGAGGACTTGTTTTCACACATCCATAAGTGAACCATTGAGGGGCACCTGGGTGGCTCGGTTAAGCACCTGCTTCTTGGTTTTGGCTCAGCTCATGATCTCGCGGTTCGTTGAGTCCGAGCCTGGCATCAGGCTCCACGCTGCACGGAGCCTGCTTGGGATTCTCTCTCTCTCTCTCTCTCTCTCTCTCTCTCTCTCCCTCTCTCTCTCTACCCCCACCCTCTCCCCACTCTCTCTGTCTCTCTCAAAATAAATAAATAACCTTAAAAAATTTAAAAAAACGCTAATGAATTATCAATTAAAAAAAAGACTCCCATTTTCTGGAGCTCCTCTGGGGTCGTCTGGGGTACAGGGGCTTCTGAAGAACCCGGGCCCCTGGGTCCTCTCGGTGTGGCCAGAGGGGAGACTGCTTACCCGCAGCCCTGTGGCTCCATCGGCACCTTGCTGGCCAGGCTCTCCCTGTGGAGACACGAGGTTGCAGCCGTCTATGCATGGCTGCCCCACGCCCCCTCCAGTCTTCTCTTCACCAAAAAGCGCAGGGCTCACATGCTGGGGCCCTAAGGGACTAATTTTTGTGACTGCCACGTCAGGAATAGGGCTCATGGAAGGAGCACCTATGGGACCCTCCTCTGGCCCCACGGTGTGGAGAGATGGGCCACTGAGGGAGGGCTATAAGATGACAGCCACAAAGCTGAGCTCGGTGGAGGCCTTGTCACTCACCCAGACCCACTGGCCACCCAGGCCCCAGGCCGGCCTCTGACAGCCTGAGGAATGAGACACTAGGACCCAAGCCCTCCCGGGACTCCCCACTTCAAAGGGCAAATTGGAGGTGAAGCCACAGGGAGGTGTCCCCATGATGGGGACACTGGTCTGAGCCGCGCACTGTAAGGCACCTTTGGCCCTGGGGTGCCGTCCACACCGTTTTCTCCTGGAGGCCCCACACTCCCTGGCTCGCCCTGCAACAGAGACAGTTCACAGCGAGTGAGCACCAGGGGCCAGCTCGGGGCTACCTGGGCCTACTGGCTTTCAGGGGCTCCTGGGGAACGTGCCTGAGCCCCCCTGGGGTTGAGGGGAGATGGGCCTCAGGACTCTCCCCAGCCCTGGGGACTCCATACCATGGCCAACTTCTCTGGTGTGGGTCTTGGTGCATAGTTAGGGCAGCTCAGGGGCTCAAGAGACATTTTGGAGGCTGACTGGCCATCTCTATGGTTTGGGAGAGCAAGGATGATACCCTGTTCCTAGCCTGGGGACAGAATAGAGTAGGGGCCACCTGAGATGGGAACTAGGAGGGCCTGAGGGTGTGAGGGGAGGCAAATGACCGGATGGGATGCCCTGCCTGGTGCAAGTGGGGCCCAGGGCCTTCCTGTTGCCTCTCTGGCTTGCCCTGGGCATCAGCACATGCCCCCACATTGGAAAGGGCCAGCCAGGGGCCTCACCAGGCAGAGGGGAGGCAAGGGGCCTTCTGGGGGGAGGCACATGTACCTACCTTGGGCCCTGGGGGTCCAGGGAGCCCTGGCTGGCTTGGCGTCCCGTCATCTCCCTGTGGAGAGAGAGGCCGAGGCTGCAGCCCTCAGGCCGGGCATACCGGCTTTGGACGTCTCCCCAACCCTGCGCTCCCCAGTACACCAGTCCTCTGCTGGCACCAACACTGGTCACACTGGGTCAGGACAGGGGTGGGGCAGGTCCCCCAGGGCCAGCCCAGAGAGTGTGTCAGCAGGTGTGTGCAGAAGGAAGGCGGATGGGCAGGTGGAGGAGAGAGGGATTTGTTCCTTTAGTCAACAAATGTCATGGGGCCCCTGGATGTCTCAGTTGGTTGAGCTTCTGACTCTTGATTTCGGCTCAGGTCACGATCCCATGGTTTGGGGGATCAAGTCCTGCATTAGGCTCTGCACTGACAGCATGGAGCCTGCTTGAGACTCTCTCTCTACCTCTCTCTCAAAATAAATAAACTTTAAAAACAAACAAACAAACAAACAAACAAATATCTTATGAGCACTCTCTGTGCAGATAGGGTCCCCGCTCAATGGGTGACAGGGATTGAGGACAAAGAAATATCCAGATAAGCACATAGCACCATGCCAGGAGGTGGAAGCAGTGGTGGAAAGGGAATATAAGAGGGTGGCAGGATGAAGGGGCTTGGAGGAACGGTCTCCTTGGGGAGGGGACAGCTGTTTGGAGACTTGGCCTGGGAACAGGTGGGGAAAGATCATTCCAGGTCAATGGTTCCCAAACTTGAGTGCATGTCAGAGTCACCCAGGGGCCTGTTGAACAGACCGGGTCTAAAAGTTCTGGTCACCAATTCTGATGGGGGTGGGGTGTGTCCACACCACCAAGCCATTCTCCGACACCAGCCAGGTGTCCTGCAATTCAGCCTAATTCTGATATGTGTCTACCAATCTCGAGAGTGTCAGATGGCACCGGTTAAGGGCCCAGTCCTCCAGGACTCTCCCGCTGGCTGTCCCCAACCTGCACACTCCAGGCATCAGGAGTAAGCCTGTTGCCACTTTTACTTCTCATCAACTGACCATAGAGTGAAGATTCCCACCACCTGCTCCTTGGGTTCCATCAGCTTTGCTACAGCGGCTCCCAGAACCCAGAGAAACACTTTACTTTCTAGATTACCAGTTTATTATAAAGGCTGTAACTCAGAAACAGCCAGATGGAAGATATGCATCTGGCAGGGTACTAGGACAGCGCGTGGGGCTTCCGGGCCCTCTCCAGGAGTGCCACTCTCCCCAAGTCTCCACGTGCTCACCAACCCGGAAGCTCTCGGAACCCCATGCTTTTGGGTGTTTATGGAGCTTCACTGCACAGGCACGAATAATTAAATCGCCCACCACTGGTGAGATCAATTCAACCTCCAGCCCCTCTCCCCTCCCTGGAAGGCTGGTGGCTGGGACTGAAATTCCCAACCTTCCAAAGGTTCTCCAGGCAACCACCCCCCATCCTCAGGTGGGGGCCCAACATCGCCTCATTCACATGACAATAGACACCTTCAAATTAGGTTCATCCCTCAGGACATTTCATGAGTTTTAGGAGTCTGCTCCAGAGACAGGGAGGACTGAGACTAAATATGGATTTATCATAAATCACAACATCCTGGGGTGCCTGGAGCTCTGAGGATACTGCTGGTCCTAGAACCTCACTTTGAGAACCACTGCCTAAGGCTGTGAACTGGGAACAAATTTGCTGTGTTTGAGGAAAGGAAAGGATGAGGGAATAAGTGGATAAATGAACAAGATCCTGGCTTCAGAGACAGAGGACAGAGGACCCATATGTGAGGACTTTCCTGTGGTCACCCCCACCCCCCACCCCTCGCCGGCCCGGCCCCACTGGGAGCCCTGCCCTTCTCTCCAGCCTCTTCCCACATACCCCGCAGGGGGCCCCCTCACCTTCTTTCCAGGAATGCCAGGCTCACCCTGAGGAGGGGGTAAGGGGGTGCAAGAGAGAGGTCAGAGCCCTCAGAGCAGGGCCCAGACACCAGGCCACCTGTTCCTCTGGGAGAAGTGGCCTTGATGACTGGGGACAGCCTAGAGATCCCGGCCCCACAGACAGGTGCACACAGATGCTGGGGCTGACAGTCTTGGACTCCACTCCCGACTGGGTCCCCCTCCCCCACAAGCTGAATGATCCTGGGCAAGTCACTACTTTTGCAAGTGGGGGGTGTGAAGCCCCAGCCTCAGAGGGTGGTTCTGAGATGAGAGAAGTAATGAAAGCCCTTTTCCTTCAGGGAAGACCACAGCTTGCCCTCCCACCCCTGCAGGTGCTGTTCACAGCAGGGGACGGGGGGTGGGGAGGGACAGCTGTCATGGGGAGGGGGCAGTGGGGTAGGGAGCCCATCCCTCCCAGGCCTGGGGCAGGGGACACGGAGTAAGGAGCACCCACCTTGGGCCCTGGGGGTCCCTTCAGGCCCTGGAACAAGAGAAGAGAAAATATTAAATGGGATACTGGAGGCTGCTTTTGGGAGGTTCTCCTTCTGGTCATTTTATAAAGGGTGACACCAGGTGCTAGACGGCAGGAGGCGGGGCTGTGCTGCCTGCTCTAGGCCTGACCCTTCCCCATGTCTACAGCCACTTCTGCACCAGATCTCAAGCAGTGCAGTGGGCTGTAGGCTCCCTCCCAGGGACGTGGGGCTGGGGGCCTAGGCCCATCGGTTCCCTGATGCTGGTGACAGGGCGGGAGGGCAGGGGTGCCCGCACACGCACACCCCCAGTGCGGCTGTAAGCGGGACAGGGGCTTCCGGGCCTGCAACCATGGGCCTAGCAGCCCAAGCCTCTGAAATGCCCTGGATACTGACCATCTCGCCGTCTCGTCCAGCCTCTCCTTTGGGACCCTGAGGGGGCAGAAGAGGAGAGCCTCTGGAGGGGATGCAGGGGATGAGAAGTGCAGGGGCTGAGCCCACTCCCCCCACCAGGCCCTGTGCTAGGGCTCCAAGTAGTCTCTTGTGTCGTGTCATCTTGACCAAACCCCTGAAAAGCGGGTGCCATTGTTCCCATTTCACAGATGAGAATGTCAAGGCTCAGGGAGTTACACGCCCAACGTGAGTAGGCATGGATGAGCCAACTGAGTAGGTGCCCTGAGAGGGGACAGTTTGGTAGAGGAGCTGGATCTGCACGGGACAGGAAGGACAGGCCTGCGTCCCTGTGTTGGGGGAAGGGGAAGGACATGAAGTCTGGCCTCCGGGGTTCGGGTAGAACTATAGGAGGACAGCTGAGCCTAGCTAGTTAGTACTGGAGGTGGGAAAGCGAGAGAGAGTGAGAAAGAGAGAGTGAGGGAGGAACAGGGCTTGGTAAATCTGCCGGAGGAAGCGCCCACATGTGGGTCTCAGGGCCAGGGTTAGGAATGGGAGTGAAATCACAACCGATATCAGGTTCAGGGCCTCTGGTTCTATTTGGGGTGGACCAGGATTTGGGAATGAGTTTGGGGTCAAGGTCTTGGATGGCGGTAAGTATAAGGCTGGAGTGGGGTAAGTGTCTGGGTGAGGGCTGGGGTTGGGGTTGGGGTTAGGCGTGGATCTGGGTGTGGACTGGGGACAGGGCTGGGGCTGGGGTTGTTTCTGGGTCAGGGGTTAGGGTTTTGGTAGGTGCAGGACCAGGTCCGAGGTATTTCCACTTCCATGCCCTCTCTTACCTCTGGGCCTTGTGCTCCCCTGGGGCCATCTTTCCCAGTGTCGCCAGGAGGGCCTCGGACCCCAGGGGGTCCAGGGGGCCCCGGAGGCCCAGCAGCTCCGTCTTGCCCTTGGTCTCCCTGGAAGACATGGTGCGTGACTCACCGGGAGGGGAAGGAAAGGGGCTCCAGTCTCCAGAGAGAAGCCTCTGCAGATGGACAGGCCTGTGCCTTCCCTTCCCCAGCTGGAGCGGGCTCAGAGGGAAGCGCCTTGTCACTGCGCTTCTTGCCGCTTCTTGGTGGCCACACGAAGGGACAAGCCCTTGTACTCTGACATAAGAGGCTAACAGGACCCTTCCCCTCCAAGGAATGTGCCATCTTCCCAGCTCCCGGTGCCTGGAGCCCAGCTCTGGTGTTCAGTTGAGAGTGGAGACACGTTGGATGTGGGAGCTAGCACGTGGGCCCCACTGGCCCCCTTCTTCCTGGAGAGGGCGCTGCACGCCTCCCGAAGGACCTTCCCGTTGGGCAGCTCCTGCTTTATTAGGTGCTGGAGGTGTGCTTCTGGGCACGTACGCAGAGCAATGAGCGCTCGGGCTCACACAAAACCCGCACGCAAGTGTTCACAGCAGCTTTATGTGTAATGGCCCCAAACCGGAAACAACCCAATGTAGCTACCCAATGGGTGAAGGGTTAACTGACAGGGATACAACCATATCACAGAACACTGCTCAGCAGTAAGTGCAAAGGGACAAAGTACGGATGCGTGCAGTAACTTGGATGCATCTCGAGGGCATCACGCTGAGGGAACAGAACCAATCTCGAAAGGTTACATACTGTGTGGCTGCATCTACACGACATTGTTGACATGGAAATGTCATACAGGTGGAGCACAGATTAATGGTTGCTGGGGGTTAGGGATGGGGTGGGGAGGGTGGGAGTGTAGCTGGGCAAGGCCACCACAAGGGGGTCTCTGCATGTGGTTACAGGAATCTACAAGCGTGATAGCACTGCCCAGACTTAAACACCCCCCGGGTGAATATAACGGGTAAAATCCAAATAAGGCAGGTGGACTGTATCCATTTCCTGGTTATGAGCTCGTACTTGAGTGAGGCAAGACATTGCCATGGTGTGGGGGGGGGGGAGAGGTGGAGAACGGGACAAGGGGTATTATTTCTGTTTTTTTTTTAATGTTTATTTATTTTTGAGAGAGAGAAAGAGGAAGGGAGGGAGGGAGGGAGGGGGAGAGGGAGAGAGAGAGAGAGAGAGAGAGAGAGAGAGAGAGACTGAGCATGAGTGGGGGAGGAGCAGAGAGAGGGGAGACACAGAATCCAAGGCAGGCTCCAGGCTCTGAGCTGTCAGCACAGAGCCCTATGTGGGGCTCGAACTCACGAACCGTAAGATCATGACCTGAGCCGCTCAATCGACTGAGCCACGCAGGTGCCCCTCTGGGGTATTATTTCTTACAACTAATTGTTGACCTGCAACGATCTCAGAATAAAAAGTTAAAAAGAGGAGCATCTGGGTGGCTCAGTCGGTTAAGTGTCTGACTCTTGGTTTCCGATCAGGTCATGATCTCATGATTCATGAGTCTGAGCCCCTGTCGGACTCTACACTGACAATGCGGAACCTGCTTGGGATTTTCTCTCTCTCCCTGTCTCTCTCTCTCTCAAAATAAATAAATAAACTTAAAAAAAATACATAAAAAGAGCAATGAAGGGCCACACAGTCTCTGTCATGCAGCATCCTATCCCTGACTCAAGGACCTGATGTTAGTACTGGGTCAGACCTCAGGCAGCCAGAGCCCTCACCTCGAGGTCCTGCCTACAATGAGGGAGGATCACTGTGCCCCCGGCACTTCCTGCTACCCCAGTGGTACCTGCCCAGCCCTGGCACAGGGTATAGTAATGGGGCATGCTTGACTCACAGTGTCAGCAGCTCCCAAACTCCCCGTAACCAAGAAAGGAAGAAGCCTCTGGAAGAGGTGGCCCCTGCTGTGTGCCCAGTGCCGATGAGCTAGGACTTCCCAGAAGGTGTCTCACCCAACCCTGTGACCACCTGGCTGAGACACTGCTATTGTCCCATTTCACAGACGGAGTGGTCAGGAACAGCAAGGGTAATTGTTTACCCAGGGTTTCAGAGCTGGGAAAGGCTCCTCTGGCCATTGAGGAGAGCAATGCCTTTTGGACATTTTTTTAAATCCACAGACCCCATGATAGGAAAGTTCACCTCTTCAGCCAGCTGCACCTAAGACACAGTTCATTTGTTTTTCCAATTAAAAAATTAACCGAAGCTCTCAATGTCCCCCACTCAGGTCTGACCCTGCCGGGGGCATGACCAAGGGGCTACAATTCCAGTCCAGTGTAAAGAAACCCAATGGTGTGGTTAGCTCAGCCAGCCATGGCTGGTGATGGAGGTGGGTAATTCCTATTTCATTTTCTGCTGTATCAGGAAGAATTCGAAGACACCCCATTGTTCCTTTCACAGCCTGGGGCCCCCACGATGGGCACCACTGGTCTGGACTCTACTTGTTGGGGCAGAAAATGAGTTTAGACACTTGAACAGGCCCCAGGACAGGTTTTTTAGGCTCTTCCCTTGAGTTACTCAGGGTGTGAGGCTGGCCAGCTGCCTTGTGTGTGCCCTGGGATCGGATGGCTGAGGTCTAACCCTGGAAATGCAGGGGTGAGTCACGGGAACACGCAAGCCAGCAGGCGCGGACACACCAGTGGGCCAGGCTACCTTGAAGATGCGGTGACTGTACACGTGATGGTCTCTACTTATAAAGCCCGGATTGAGTCGTGGGAAAACCATCTAGTCAGCAAACGGGTTGTGTGGTCAGGAAGGCAGAAGGGTGATTCAGAAGAGGCAAAGCCGCTTAACCCAGCCGAGTGATTGGGAGAGGACAAGAACGTTCTCCACAAAGATGGCCGCTATGCTCGTTCCCATCCCGCAGGCCCCTTGCAATGGGCGTCCCCCCCTCTCCCCATCAGGATCTGGGGCCTGTTCCTCTTTCCCCACCTTGACTCTGGTTGGGCCCCGTGACTGATGGGACCAATAATATACAGTGGAAGTGATACCGCGTCCATTCCAGATATAGCTCTTAACTGGCCTGACCGTTACGTTTCTGGCCTCCTGGGATGCTAGTTTGGGGATGCCCCTCTAGGAAGCCCACTGCCAGGCTGGGAGAAGGCTTGATGCACAGAGACCCTCCCCAGCCGAGCTCCCAGGCAACAGCCTCGTCAACTGTGGCCATGGGGCGTGCCATCACCTTGGACTACAGGCCCAGCAGCCTCTGCCTGCGATGAGATCGCCTACCCCCACCAACCCAAGGGGTCCTGAGAGACTGTGGCACATTGTCGTTTTAAACCACAGAACTTTCAAGGGTGGAGGCTGTTTCAGAAGTAGCTGGAACACTGGGACAAGAGGACCTCCACGAAGAGCGAAGGGAGGGCTTCAGAAACAATCTCTCTTTCATGACCCCCCGGGTCAGGAGAGTTCTAGTCTGTTGAGGAGTGGGCATCCCCATTTAGAGTACCAGCTTTCACACACCCAACAGCAAGCAAACCAAAGGATTTTTCTCGGCAGCCACAAAGCTCCACATAGGTGCCCTTTCTTTGACTTCGGGGTCACCTTGCCAGCTTTCGGGGGGCCTTTCCCTCCAAAGGCTCAGCACAGAACAAGCTCTGTCCTGGGGACTCAGCCTGGCCAGCCGGCTGCTCTCAGCTCATGCTCACGACCACCTGTGATGTGGGCCCTCCTGGTCTTGTTGCACAAACCAGGCTCAGAGCCTTGAGGCTAGAGGGATTGGAGCCCAGCCAACACTTGGCGCTGAGCTGCCTCCTCTTTGCATCCTGCCACCTGCCCCCATCCCCGCCCCCGCTCCATCCCTGCCTGCCTCCAATGCTTGCAGAGGCTGGCTGGGGGGTGACTCATTCACTGGCTACAACCTCCACTCCCTAACCTTCTTGAAAGCAAGTAGGAACCCACCACTCCACTGCCTTTCTCTGGGCGGTCAGGCCTCTGCCCTGGCTGTGGTAGGAATGGTGGGGACACGCATTTAGGGCCATTTAAGTGGCCCTCTGCTGAGATCTGCTTCGTTGGGGCCATCCCACCCGGGGTCTCCACGCTGCTTCACCGAAGAGACCCCATCACTTGCTCTGCTTCGTTGAAGAGACCCCAGGTTTGGCAGGAGGCACTTCTGAGTCTCTTGGACCCTGGGGGCTCTGAGGGCCAGGGGACCTATTGTCCCCACGCTGAGTCCTGGGTGCCTACTTTTATGTCTGCAATGAATCTTTGCCACAGCAGCTTGAGGTAGGGTCTGTCACCACCCCCTCCCCACAGTTGCAGAAACTGAGTCTCAGAGGGGAAACTGAGTTGCTCAAGGTTACTTGGCTGATAAGTGGCAGCCACTTCCTGGGGTGCCAGTCACCCTCAGGAAGGTTAGTCTCCGTTCTGGGGCCAGTGCTAGCCCCACTGTCCCGCATACCTCCCCCCCCCCCCCGCCATCCATGGTGATAAGTATGACTGGGATGTCTGTCAGCTAGAGACACCCATCTATGATCTCAGCCAGACCAGGGCCTGGGGCTTCCAGCCCGTGGCCACTTAAATGAAACCACTTAATCAGGATAGGACGTGGGCAGAGACCGAGGGCACTTCTTTCTGCAATAAGGTATAAGGGATCTGGAAGAAAGCTAGATATGCCTTATTATAAAACAAAACAAACTGGGTGGGTGGGTGAGGGGGTCTTGCTCCGTTCTTACCCGGGGGCCGAAGTCTCCTGGTGCACCCTGAGAACAAAAAAACCAGAAGACAGATCACTGCTACTATTATTGCTTTATCAGATGTTTTGAGCATTTACCCTGCGCTCAGTGTTTTATGTACATAGTCTCACTGAATTCTAACAACCGTAACATACAGGCTCTATTTTTATGTCCATTTCCAATGAGGACACTGAGGCACAGAGAGGCTAAGTCACCTGCCCGAGGTCACACAGCTAGCACACCCAGTGCGTGGAACTGGGCACTCTGTTGTCTGTTGCCAGTCCCCAAAACACGGTGGGAGCAGAGACCAGCTGCTCCCACCGCGTCCTCTTGGGATTCTGAAACCTCAGAACAGCGAGTGTTGATGATTACCTGAATCATTGTTTTAAGTCCCCAAGTTTTGGGGCAGTATGTTACTAAGTGATAGATGCCAAGACACCAATTTCTCTCTGGTTTCAAAGCCTCTGCCTTCCTCATTCAGCCCGAGCCTGAGGGAAATAATCCCGGCACCTGCCCCGCTCAGACCATTACCTCGTGCAGTCTTCCCCCCTGGCTCTGTGAGGTTGCTTTCACTTACAGATGGAGAAACTGAGGCCAACGCATCCAAAGCTGTACAGTTGATGGAGGAGCCCTAATGCTAACCTGACGCCCTGAGCGCCGGGTCCTGTGCCTTGCACAGCTCTGATGGTGGACTGGAGCCTTGGCTGCCCTTATTCCGTGGGCACATCGCGGCGGGGGCGGGGGGTGGGGTTGGTGCTGGGATGGATGTGGCCCAGCTTTGCCCAGCCATTCCCTAGAAGCATCCCGCCACACCTAGGTCTGCTCTGGTCCCTCCCTGCTCTGATCCCACTGTGGGACACACAGGTCTCCCCTCTCTCGCCCTCCCTTCTGAGACACTTGGAGGCCCCAGCCCTCCAGGGGTCTGCCGTGACATTCAGCGCCAAATGCCAGGAAAGCCTTTCTCACAAGGGGTGTAAAGTTCACAGGGGCAGCTCTCTGCCATCTGTTTTCCTGGGGTGGGGGTGCACTCCTCACAAAGAATCCCATCTACAGGGACTGTTCACCCCCCTGTCCCTGGCTCTCCCGGCACCCCCCTTTTCACAGGCAGGGACTTCCTTTGGAAACTCCTCATTCTGGGCAGACCGTGCTTTGAGCTTTGTCATGCTCTGGTGCTGGGAGAACTCCAACTTAACCCCCTGGCACTTTAAATTGTTAAATATAAGCCGTGTAACCATTAGGAGGGAGGCACTAGTAGCCCCACTTTACAGATGGGGAAACTGAGGCTCTAGGAGAGGATGTGATGTCCCCAAGGCCACACTCTGGAGCTGGGGTTTGGAGACGGGTTTCTGGCATCCTTTATCACATCTGCATCTGGACAGCATCCGGCATCACTTACCTTTTCCCCTTTGGGGCCTGGAAGTCCCTGGAGAAAAAAAGGTGGAGAAAGAACAGGCATGAGCAAGGAGGACTGGGCTGTTTCCCCTTCCGGCTTCCCTAAGGCTTTGGGGGCAGAGGGGCCTATGGGGCTGAGCAGAGCTGTGGGTAGCCGGGTGGGTATATGCACAAATCTGTCAGCTTTAATGAGGGTTGCTCTGGCCGGCCCTAAGGAAGCCACACAGCGCAGTCCCCCGCATGAGGGAGACGGGGGACTTGAGGGTCGCTGGTACCTCTCAGCTCGGGTAGGGGCACATGTGCTGTCACTCCTCCCAGAGGGCAGAGCCCTCCAAGCTCAGCACCTGCCGTGCCCGGGGCCGCTGCCCCTTGACTATCCATTATCACTCCAGCCATTAATGGCTTGGCTTGTTGGTTCATTCAACAACTTGTCCATCCAGGTGGTCAGTTCATTCCTCTATCCTTTAATGCTGCACACATCACTGGGCAACTCCTCAATTGTGTTACTTCTTTCATTCCTTCACTCACTTGTCTGCTCAACCATCATGTGTTTGTCCACCCACTAACTCAGCTACCCTCTCATGCATCCAACTGTTGGTACAATTACCTCATCTGTCTTTCCATCCAACCATCCTTCCTTCCTGCCATCCATCCATCCACCCATCTGTTCATCAACCCAACTCATCTATCTATCCATCCATCTGTTCTTCCATGCAACCGTTCATCAATCCATTTGTCCATCCATCTGTCCATCCATGCACGCACCTGTCTGTGATCCAGTCATCCAGCCAGCCAGCCAGCTTTCCTTCCTTCCTTCCTTCCTTCCTTCCTTCCTTCCTTCCTTCCTTCCATTCATCAGCCCATCTCTCCATCCATCTATCCATCATACATTCATTCATCCAGTCAGCCTCCCTTCCTTCCTTCCATCCATTCATCCTTGCATCCATTATCCAGTCAGCCAGGCTTGCTTCCTTCCATCCATTCATCTATCCTTCCTTCCTTCCTTCCTTCCTTCCTTCCTTCCTTCCTTCCTTCCTTCCATCATCCATTCATCTGTCCATCCATCCATCCACCCACCCACCCAGCTAACTATCCATCCACATCCACTTTTTTGTTTAATTATGCCCTCTCCCTGTACAGCTTATTTATTCTGCTGAAGATGCCTGTGGACCACAGGCTCCTGGCCCACATGTTGAGAACTCATGAAGCCTTGAGACTGTGTTGGGGGATGCTCTGTACGTGGGCTTGCTAGGAGGGGCTTGTATGTTCTGAAAGCTGACTAGATGTCAGGGATGGTGCTATCCACACTTCTCTACATCCCCAGCATGTGGGGAAGGTTAATGGGCCCATTTGACAGAGCCTTGGGCTTGGGAGGTGAAGAGGCCTCCCCAAGGCTGCACAGTCAGCAGGTAGTGGAGGTGGATTTGAACTTAAGTCTGATACCCAAATGGTTTCTCTCCTTGCTGATCCAGGTTCCCAGGGGCCCCTTCCCTCTGGCACCCCATCACTCTCAGCCCCACAGTGGCCTGGTCCCAGGACCACCTAGAATTGCCCTGTCATCACTTACCGGCTTGCCATCTAAACCCAGTGGCCCCTGGAAATGAGAGAGACAGAGAGCAGAGGTTACACACTGGAAAGGCATTTCCTGTGTGTTTTATGACCCAGAGGCACTACTGAGCACCAAAGACCAAAACCCGACATGAGCCCATGGGTCTGAAGACCTTTCACGCAGACCTGGGGTGGGGGTGTCTGGGTGTTTGCTGCCCAGAATCCCCTCCTCTGACAAGAGAGCCCCACTTCTCCTCCAGAACCACCCCCATCTGCTCGTATGGGGCTTGGGCGTGTGGTCGCATTCCCTCGACCAGGGGGATTTGGTTCAGGGATAAACGTCATGTCTGGGGCTTTGAATGGTGGCGCTTTAGGGGAAAGAGGGTCTTTTCTCCTGGTGGGGCTAAGGCTGGAGCTCCTGAGGGTACCATGTGGCTTGAGAAAGAGCCAACAGAGAAGAAGTCAGAGCTGAGAGACAGTGAGGAAAACGGGGCAAAGGGTCTGAAGCTGAAAACATCCACCCCTGCACACTTCTGTTTGTCAGTAGTTTTTTCTTTAAGCCAGTGTGAACTGAGTTCTGTCACATGGAACTTGGTAGGGACTGAATATGTCCCCACCCCACCCCCCAAGTCATGTGTTGGAATCTAACCCCCGGTGTGATGGCATTAGGAGGGGGCTTTGGGGAGGCGAAGAGGTTCATGAGGGTAGAGCTTCACAGATGGGATATTAGCCTTTACAAAAGAGGCTCCAGATGGCTGCCTGGGTCCTCGTCCACCATGTGGGGGCACAGTGAGGGGATGGCAGTCTGCAGCCCGGAAGAGGGCCCCCACCAGAACCTGACCACACTGGCACGCTGAACTCAGACTTCCAGCCTCTAGGACGGTGAGAAGATTTCTGTTGTTTCTAAGCCACCCGGGCCATGGCGCTTTGTTAGAGCAGCCCAAACAGGCTAAGACACAAGTGGAAGAGTCCTGAAGGTTCTTTCAGTTCCCTGCATTGGTGTGGCCTTTGTAGGCAAAAGTCAAGGCTGAGAGAAGCCAAATAGCACAAGGTCAGGTCCCAAGGGCTAGTGTATTCCAGAGGCCACAGAGGGTCAGTGACCACTGCATAGCAGCTCCCGTGGGCGCCCTCCACCTGGGGACCCATTGCCTCTCAGAAAGCCCCACTGAGTTCCATCCACCGCCATGTGGGGAATCCAAGGGCAGTGCCATGAACCGGATCCATCCGGTCTCTGTCAACACCTCTCCTCCCCCCTGCCACTGCCTCCTCATCCTCACGGACACTTCACCCTTGACCCCAGCCAATGTTCTAGGCAGCTCCACTCCCAAGCCTTTTCACACATCACCTGCCTGCCTGGCACACCTTTGTGTGTCACCTTTAGCTCAGTCACCTCCTCTTCCATGAAGCCCTCCAGGTTTCCCCACTTCTCAGAAATCAGGCCATTTGTCCCTACGCCCAGAACATTTTCTCTCCCTTCCTCCCTTCCTTCCTTCCTTCCTTCCTTTCATTTTTTTAAATGTTTATTTATTTTTGAGAGAGAGAGAGAGTGTGTGAGCAGGGGAGGGGCAGAGAGAGAGGGAGACACAGAATCCCAAGCAGGCTCCAGGCTCTGAGCTGTCAGCACAGAGCCCAATGCAGGGCTGGAACTCACAAACTGGACATCCTGACCTAAGCCAAAGCCAGATGCTTAACCGACTGAGCCATCCAGGCACCCCATAACCAGGGCAATTCTGAAAATTTATCTCTTAAGTGCTTCTGGCCATCAGCCTCAAGGTCAGCTGAGGTTCTGGACTTCAGGGCAATGTCTTAGGGGTAGATGGAATCCCAGGAGGTGGGGAGTGGGGCCATTCCAAAGTCTTGGGGGTCCAGGCTCTGGGGGGTCCCAATCAGGTTGTCAGCCCCAACCCTAGTCACTGAGGCTGACCAGGAACTGCCCTAGCTGGCATCTCCTGCTGGCTCCTGGCTGTCCTGACCCCTGGGTCCACATGCCTGAGGCCTCCTGTCCTTAGTCTGCTAAAGTTTGGCCCTGCATCTCCTCTCCCTGCCCCATGCTCAGGCCCTGCTAGGCCTCACCCAGGCCTGGCCCCTTCTGCTGCCACAGTGCACACAGGGACATGTCCCACCTTGGGTCTCTTCTGGGGGCTCTTTGTGGACCCCTACTCAGTCTGAATCACCACAGCAAGCCCGTAAGGCAGGTGTTATCATCCCTGTCTTACAGAGGGGGAAACCGAAGCCAAGTGAGGGAAAGACCTTGCCCACGGCCATGCAGCCAGGGCAGGGCTAGAGCCCTGGATGGCTTTCCGGTTCTGTGTCTTCAGGCACTCAAGCAGCCTGCAGTGGCCTTGCCTAGATTCCTGGCCACTCTCCCCGCAATCTGCCTGTCCTTGCATGCCTCTGTTCAAAGCTCCCTGCTCCATCCCAGTGCCCACTGGACCTTGCCTGCCCGCGGGCCCCCGGCCAGCTTGACCAATGTGGCTGCCATCGTGGACTCTGTGTCCGGGCCTTGTGCCCATGTCGACTGCTGAACTGAGCCCAAACACAGCGCCCCTCTATCGATCTGAAGGGATTAAAAAATCCATAATGCAGGGTGCCTGGGCAGCTCCTGATTTCCGCTTAGGCCATGATCTCGCGGTTTGTGGGATCGAGCACCGTGTCAGCGCAGAGCCTGCTTGGGATTCTCTGCCCCTCCCCCCACTCACTCTCTCTCTAAACAAACAAACAAACAAACATACATACATTAAAAAAATCCGTAATGCAGACTGAAATTAAAGAGAGACAAAGGTGCAGTTAGAGCTGAGTTAATCTCTTTCCTCTTCGGGGGCTGGGAGGGAGGGCAGTGGCCTCACAGCCAATTCACTGGCAGCAGCATGAGGAGTTCAAGGTGTCCCTGACAAGGGCTGGGACACAGTGCAGGGCTGGTCCGAGGGAAGCAGGCACCCCGCCCCTTAGGGCCACAGAGGCAGAGACTCTCCAGGTCAAGTTTAGGAATGCTCTGATGTGCCTCAGTGTGGGCTCTGTTGAATCCTGCCATACCCTTCATGGCGTCTGTCCTCACTGCCGCCCTGGCAAGCAGGCACCATAGTCCCATCCCGCAGCTGTAGAAGCTGAGCCCATGGCTGAAATAGGCCCCCCTCTCCACGTGGTGTTCCCTCTCCTGCAGCATAGGGCAGCAGGGTTGACAGATGGCTGTTCCAGGGGACCTAGGATGAAGCCTCACAGGCCCTGCCTTCCTTCTGGGATTCCTGGTATGTCTGTCTCCCCCACTGAACAGGGCTCTCTGGACCCTCTTCCACCCTGGCTCTCTACCAGAGAGAGTGCTGGATCAGACAAACTCACTTGCTGTGTGACCCTGGGAGAGCCAGTCAACCTCTCTGAGCCTCAGCATCCTCATTACCTATTCTCCCCAGCAGGGTGCTTCCTGCCCTGGCTTGTTCCCATTTCCCCTAAACTCTGCCACACCACGACCTCCTGACAGCTCTTGGGGTTTGGGAAGAGGTGCTTCACTAGTCTCATGGTACATCTGGTGCCCCTTGAGGCCCATGCACTTACACACGCCATGCTGTTTCCTGGCCCCAGGCTGTGCTTTCCCATTTTCCTCCACTGCACAGAGTTCCGCCTCCACCTGGGGAACTCCTACTCATTCTTCCAGGACCAGCTCAAATGGTGCTCCTGGGAGCCTCCCCAAGGAGAAGCAGCATTCTCCCTAGGCTGTCTGCCACAGAGCTGGGTCCCCATCCTTCTGGAAGAAAGCCCTGTGGCCGAGCTCCAGGAGACATGTGGGGCGGGCAGAGGAGACAGGCTCTGGATTCAGACCCACCTGGGATCAGATGCGGGCGTTCCCACATGCCAGCTGGTGACCCTGGGCCTCATCATTGGTAGCAGGCCACACTGCATCGCTGACCTGTGTGTGTGTGTGTGTGTGTGTGTGTGTGTGTGTGTGTTGGGGGTTGGGGTTCTGCTGAAAAGGTGCTATGTGCACCGAGTGAAACTTACAAACTGTACAGAAGGAGACGGGACAAAGCAAACCTTCTCTTCTCCCCAGCTCCTCTCCCAGAGAGCACCATGGGCATCAGCTTTGGGAAGCTGTCCTTGCCTGGAGAAGCACATGCATAATATCCCTGCCTTTCTTATTTTTAAAGCCCTCTGCGGGTTGCACAGCAGACATCTGTAGCTCCATTTGTCTTCCTGTTGCAGAGGAATCTGGTCCTTGGGCCCCTGAGGCATGTCATAGCCCTCCTCCCCACATTCCAGGAAAGCCCTACCACATACATGTGAGACCTGAGCATCATCCCCATGGCCCTTCCCTCATACCTGTAGTGTCTCCCACGCAATGCCCTGGAGAACTTTCTAGAATGCAAGGCTCTCCTGCTTGAGCCCTTCTGGGCAGCCTCACTCCTGAAGGAAAATGTCCAGACCACCTGGTCTGATGCCTAAAGCCCTCCTGCCCCATGCTGGGCACTGAGCACACATCTTGGGTTGGGCCTTTCCAGGGCCGGGGGTGCCTCTGTTCCATCGCTGAGTCCCCAGACCTGGTTCCAGGATGTCTGCTGGGTTGACATAAACCACACAGAGCTGTAGGTGGCCGGCTTTTCTAGAAGTGTGCGCTGCAGAAGGGAGCCTGGGATGTTCCCTTGGCTTGGACCCCACAGGGGGAGTCTCCTGTTGCTGGCTGTCTCTGAAAGCATTCCAATGGCCAGACCTCGCTGTCTCTTCTTGAGAGTGACCTTGGGCCTCCCATCTCCCGGGAGGGATTCTGCTCTCTTTCAACTCCGAGATTATTCCTGGTGGTCCCCAAGGCCTCTCTCTGGTGTGTGAGAAAGCCTAGAAGTGGCAAAACCCCATTTTCCTTCCTACGGCCCTGCCTCTATCTGGGATCACAGAGCTCCTGGTTCCCAGGACTTAGAGTTTTCAAAAGAAGCCAATGAATTTTGTAGTTTCTGATAAATAAAAGCAGAGGGTGTGGCCTGAGCTGTGCTCTTGGAAATGTCCACCATGCGGCTCAAGGGAAGCTGTTCCCATTTCCCAGGAACCCAAGATTGGAGCTGCAGGTGGTTGGATCTGATGCTGACCAGATTCCCGGGGCAAACACAGAAACCCATGTGTGCACATTTGTAGGGCAGACGGTGCCAGCCGTCCCTGGGGATGGAGCTGACCCACAACCATGGCCCTGGTCTGTGCAGGTGGCTCTGGGCTCATCTCTGATGACATCTAGGCAACAAAGCTCTGCTCAGATCCCTGAATTCCCTGTCTGGGGAAACAGCTGACCCTTAGAGAGGCTGCTGGGTGACCAGCGGTCACTGGGAGTCACTGAGAAGGGGCCTCAGTGGGGCAGAGGAAGGAAACAGTCTGGCTTTGGAGCCAGACGGACCTGCCTGGCTTGGGGAAGTGAACTGATCCCTCTTATCCTGGGGAAGGCTGGGCCCTGGTCTGTGAACCCCCAGAGGACAGGCCCTGCCCGTAGCTACCCTTGCTCAAACTGGTACTGCCTTGCTCAAACTGGTATCAGAGAAACTGTCCTGCAGAGTGTGTTAAGAGGCTTGCCTGGGGAAGAGGTTCGCTGGTCAAGTAAGTTTGAGAAACACCGGGTTACATGTTGTGAAATAGGTTTCTTTCCTGCAAGACTTGTCTGAACTATCATTCTGCCCATGGGTCTCTGGGAGGGCAGTGTTCCCAGCCTCACTGGGAGGCTGTGTGGACCATCTATGAACTGGGCATTTCCATGGGCTGGAGAAAAGCCCAAGCCTAGCTCTGGGTGCTCTTAGGAGAGGAGAAACACTGCTGGGATGGGTGAGGGGTTGGACTGAAGGAAGCCAAGGACAAGCATGGGCTGGAGGGCATGGTCAGGCTGGACTACGGTGGGTCAGGATCCAGGCTGAGTGTCCTAGCCGACAGCAAGCCAGTTTTGCACAGCAGAGGGCCATCTGGGGAGCTGAGAATTCTGGAACAGCAGAGCCCCAGCCTGGGTGGAGGCACACCCTTGGTGGCGGGGGTCCTATTCCATCAGGGCAGCCCTCCCCTGCCGCAGACTGTGGGCGTCTCCCACAAGAGGAGTGGGAAGGAAGGCACTTGGGGCAGCCCACGAGTGAAACCCTCTCTCCGAACCTCAGCTTCCACAGAACAGGTGATCCTGAGGGCCAGACGCCAGAGCACTGCACCCACAGGCACTCAGTTCCCTCCAGCTCCCTCTCCCTCCTGATCAAAGCCATGGAATTCACCAGAGGTTTTCAACACCTTCTGCCCTCCATGAAACCCCACAGCTGTTTACAAGGCTCAGCTCTGCTTTAAACCACTCTTGCCCCATGCAGATCAGCAGAGCTCCGGCACACTTTCCGGATGCGTGAGGGGCAAACAAAAACCCTGGGCGGTGTGCGGGCTTGGCTCCTTGCTGCACTCAGAGGCCTGAGAGTCCCGGAACCTCAGTTTCCTCATCTGTAAAATGGAGAGCATGTCCTCCTCTCAGATGACAAGTTCAAGATGAGTCCCAGGTCTGTCTCCTCTCCCCTCCTCCTCTCCCAGACCCACCAAAGATACGAGACCCTGTAGGTGAGCTGACACGGAGGTGGGGTCTGCATTGGCTCTTGGAGGGGCAGTCCTGCGGAGTGACCTTGTGTGGTCCTCTGACTCAATGGCAGACCGTGGGACTCCGGCTGTGCCTTGGTGGGTCTGCTCCCTCCCACACTGAATAGATTTCCTAAGCAGGGTTCTACAGAGTCATCTTTTGAGAAAAATGAACAAGAGTGGCAAAGGAGGGAAGGTTTCTTAGTGAAATAAGTTTGGGACGTGGAGTCTGCTGGGCTCCATAACCGGTGCCTCGATGTGCATCGGCCCCGGGGGAACCCTGAAGCAAAGGCTGCTGTTTACCCCACACTGGGGACTGGCTCTGTTCTTCTCCATTAGCTGTGCCTCAGGACCCCCAACGTGCGAGAGTTCTCTGCTGAGCTGACCCCAAATCACTACACCGGCGTGTTTAGATGCAGACAAGGAGTAAATGCTCAGACTGGCTGGGGCTGGGTGTCCGTCTCGCTTGCTGGTTGTAATTCATGCGGATGGCTCCCGTCAGGGAACGGAGCCTCCAAATTGCACCAGGATGGGGCCCCTGGATGAGGGGGCTTACCAGGATTATCAGTCCAGGGACCAGTAATTATGGCCCAGATGTTGACAATTCATCAAATTACAAGGCTGTTGGGGCCTGGGGTCCTCAGCCTGGGACATGCACATTCCTGTGTGAAGGCTCCCTCATTAGAGTGGGTGGGCAGACCCCTCGGGGCAGGTCAAATGTGGTTCTGATTTCTCAGACCAGGCTCCTCGCACACATGGACCAAGGCAAGACTGTCCAGGTTTAGCAATTTCCCAGACTTGAATTCCGCCCTAGGGAAAGAGAGGACCCTCACTTCTTGGGTCCAGCCTGGCTGGTGCCCTGGTGCAGGCACACGGTTCCTCCCCGGGGACCTCTTTCCGGGATTTGGGGCATTCTGTAGAGTCACCAATAAATTGCATCCCAAGCCAGCAAGCCATGAAGACTCCAGCTGGGTAGGGTTCTGGGAACCTGCTGAGGTGAGGGGCTTGCCCAAGCTGCCACCCCCCCACCCCTACTCTTGGTCTGTATGGTGAAGCACTGGCCTACAGCCAGCTTTGGCTTGGTGTGTATAGTTAAAACACCAAAACTAAAACTGAAACCAAACTCACTGAATTAGTTGCAACATTTAAAAATGGTGACATTTCACATCAACATCCAGAGTTTGTACTTTTCTAGAAAAAGTGAAAGGTGGTACACCCTGGGGTCTGCATGCCTGGCATAATCGGCTGAGTCAAGTGCTCGCGGAGGGCCACAGGCTCTGCCCTGCCCTAGTGCTCCCCACTGGGCCCACTGCCCCATCCAGATAACCTGTCAGTTCTGCAGAGGCATCTAGGTTGGTAACCCTCAGCTTAGAAAATCTCCCGGGTCGGGGCGTCTGGGTGGCTCCTTTGGTTAAGTGTCTGACTCTGGATTTCGGCTCAGGTCATGATCTCACAGTTTGTGAGTTGGAGCCTCATGTGGGGCTCTGTGCTGACAACTCGCAGCCTGCTTGCAATTCTCTCTCACCCTCCCTCTCTCTTTCTCAAAATAAAGAAATAAACTTAAAAAAAAAAAAAAAGAAAATCTGGGTCCCTTTCAGCTCTACGATTCCGTGAGGCCGGGAAGCCAGCTGGCTTCTATTTTGGGGAGAGGGCATGCTCAGTATATCCTGTGCACACTGGAAGCAATTATACATATGTCCATATTATATACATCATGGCTGGGAGAGGTGGTGCTATGCCTTTGAACCGATCCCCAAATACCTGCTTAAATTACACATTTGCCAGTTTCATGATTACCCTGTCAGGTAGCAGGAAAAATCGTTCCTGGGTGGGGTGAAGGGAGTCAAGAGCCCTGACTCCCAGTGCATGTGGGACAATGGAAGATGGCCAGTGAGTTGGGCTGTGTCCATCTGAGAGGCCTCTGGCCTCCTGTCTCCGGCTCAGGCACTCTCAGTACTACTCTTATGGAAGGCACTGGAAGTAGTAGACAGGTAGGGGCACCCATTTTGGTGGCAGACAGTGCTGGGGGCGGGGATCTAGTGGGACCGAGCGGTCGACTAGATGATGATGGTCGGAGTGTGGCTTGAACTGCATGACGGAGATAGATGGTCTAAGGGAGGCAGAAGGTACAACAGAGAAACCAGGAGACAGAATGCCAGAGACAGCTCACAGCAGACACTGAGGGATCCCTGGTGTCCTGGCCAGGCCCAGGCCACACCCTGCTCTGCCCTCCTGCTCCTCAGCCTAAGTCTGCTGGGCCATCTGCCTGCTTCCTCCCAGCGTCGCTCAGGTTTGACTTTCCAGCCTCTCTGGTTGTCACCCCATGGTCTGTGGGATGGGCCCTCCACAGTTTCCAGAGAACACAATTATCACCCACTGGGAATGAACTGCTGGGGACCCTTAAGAATCCAGAGGTTTTGTGCAAAATTTGGAGCTCTAACTTCTCTTGAAATATTGGAAGCTGTGATAACGATCAGCGTGCATGGGCCGAACGGGGTAGGGGGGCCCTTTAAGTGGGTGTGTGCCCCTCCACCCCCCCCCCCCCAGCCCCCATAAGGAAGGCATCAGTGAATGCGTGAGCCTGCATTTCTAGCTCTGAACCAGTTCTCCAAACTGCAGACCTCTCTCTAGTCCCCCACCTGCCCCTGCCTAGGACTTGGCCTCTCTCCCACACCAGCCTCCACCAGCCTCCCTGGCTCCGCTCCTCATGCCCAGCCTTCCTGCATGGCAAAGGAGCGGGATGTCCTTGCTACGTCCCCTCCCTGAAGACCTTGGAGCCAGCTGCCTAACTCCTCGAAGCCCAGCCTGTTTTCTCCTCTGGAAAGGAGGGGTGTGGTGTAGATGGAATGGCCACCCAAATGTGACAGTGCCCTGCCCAGAGCTTGGTGTACAGAGGGTGCCAGAGGAAAGTGGTTTAATGAACGACTGGAGTGTCCTGGGTCAGTTCTGGGGGCAAGAACTAAGGAAATGGGGTGGAGCTAAAAGCTAAAAACCCCTTGCCTTATTATTCCCATTTCACAGGCGAGGAAACTGAAGCTTAGGGGAGGCCGGGCATGGTCACGAGCCTGAATCCTGCGTGCTTCCCACCTCACCATCCCCCTCTGGCGTTAGCAGTGCCTGGCAAGTACCCCCAAAGCCAGCCTCCCCAAGCTGTCCCCATCCTGTCCCCAAAGAGGCCCTATTGGTGGAACAGCCCCCTTGTGGGAAGACCAACCTCTCCTTAGACACCCTTTCTGAGAAGTGGGTGTGCCACCATTGCACACCTCCAGTGACGGGGAACTCACTGCTTCCCGGGCAGCCTGATGGGTTTGCCAAGTTTTTGTGTACGTCCCATCCTTCCCAGGTTGGATGCCATTGCCAATTCCCTCCACCTTGCAGCCCCTGGGGAGGCAGCCAACCAGCTCAAAGGTGCTGGGTGCTTCAGGGTCACTGGCCTCTTGAGCTTTCCTCCCACCCCACCCCCCTTTCCCCTGCCAGCCTGGCTTGTTCTCTGTTCTCTGTGTCCTCTCTCTGGCCACTCCTCTGCCACTCCCTTTGTGAGAGAACCTCCTTGTCTTCTGACCTTGGCTCACACCTCCCTTCCTCAGGGCAGCACCCCTGACCCCCACCAGGCCAGCCTCGGATTGTAGGTGGTCACAGTAACCCGTACCTTCCCAGCCCTGACCACAGCGCACAGTGAGGTTGGAATCCCCATGCGCTTTGAGTCTCTCTCCCAGTCAACCACAACCCCATCCAGGAGGGACCCCCTGGATGTTTGTGTTGCCATTCCATCCCAAGTGTCAAACACAGTCTTTCGTACGTAGTGAGAACACAATATATAGTTGTTGAAAGAACCAAATGTCAAGTGGGTGCCTCTAGGAATGATCAGTTTCCCACTGGCTCCGGTGCCAGAACCTGGGATCACACCAGAGGGCGCTCTTGACCTGCTGAAGGCTGCCCTGGGTACCTGAGGACTCCTGTCCTCTGGCCACAGCCAGGGTGTTGTGCACTGGGGACACTGGCCCGAGAGGAGTTCCTTCAGCCTCGGGGGCTCCTCCTGCTGAGGTCAGTGACCATCACGGTGGCAGGAACTGTCACTCACTGGACCTAGCTTGTGTGCCCAGCACTATGGCTCTGGTGAGGTCATCTACCCGGCTGCCCTGATAGCCAAAGACAGGTTAGGGATGTGACTGAGACCACATGGTCTATGGAGTACCAAAGCCCATTCTCTTTCCATCGCATGAGCAAGACACGGTCCAGTCCCTGATTTCAGATTTCAGGAGGAGATGGCTGGACCACCTTTGTACCCAAATAACTGCCTTCTCTCAATATATTTCCTTGGAAGGCCTGAGTTTGCCTCGGTGACCTGGTGCAGGTCTGCCAACAAGCTCTTCTGTACAAGGCAGAGAAGTGCTTTGCTGCTTTGGGGATACTGGGAAGAGGTTCAGCCAGCAATCAGCCTGGAGAGTGGCCCTCTGCAAAGGTGTCACCACAGGTACACCCCGCAAAGGGCCCCCTGCCACCCCCCACCCCACAGGACTATCTGCTAAGTGCTTTCCCAGAGCTGAACTTGGGGAGAAGGTTGATTATCTAGCGCTGGGGGCTCTCGGCTACTGCCAGGAAGACGCAAAAAGCTTCAGAGGGTAAGCAAGGCATCTGGGAACCCCACATGAGATGATTGAAAGGACTCTGGGGACACAGTGTGAGCCTGAGGCCACGGCCTGAGTCAAGGAGCACCTACCCTGGGCTGGTGCAGGACCCTGCGGAGGAAATCCCAGGGAGGTGTCCCTTTCCCTCGGGCCCAGCTGTGTCTCCCTGAGGTTCCAATCTGGGGGCCATTATTGGGGGCTCAAGAAGCCTCCTTTCATCCCATCCCTGCTCAACCCGGAGTGTGGGGAGCTGGGGAGCATCACTGCAGGGGGCAGATGAAAATGAGATGTAGGTTGTCGAAATCTAAAAACAGATGAATTTGGAATATTACAGATGAATCATTTAACTAATTACATTTTTACAATCAAAGCTGTTTTTGAACTTGGAGAGTGCAAGAAAGCATATGAATGTGTGGTGCTCTGTGGCCCACCCCCTCTTTTTTTTTTGTTCACTTGATTAATTCCACACGGTCCAACAGAGGTTTTCATTTCAAAATTGGTCCCAGGCTGAGACCCTGTCTCATATGCTACATTTCAGCTCAGAGCTATGCTTTCCCTGGGACCTAGGCTGTCGATGCATCCATTGCTGATTCTGGAGACACAGGGCAAATCCTGCCCACCGCCCCCAGCCCCAGTCTCCAGAGCACTTTGTCTGATGGGTCCTGGGTGGTCCTGGGGGAGGGGGAGGGGATGGGGCTCTGCAAAGTGAAGGCGCTATGGTCCTGGTCCTTCACCTGTCACCTGGCCTGCAATGCCTGCCACCTCTCATTTCTGACACCTGTTCTCTTTCCCTCCATCCTTGCTGGGGCAGTCTTGATTCATGCATCGTCTGCGAATTATTGCCACCGCCTCCTATCTGGGCCCCCTTCCTCCAGTTTCTGTCCTGTAGTCAGGGAGGTCTCTCTAGTATAGACACCTGTCCACATCACTAGGGGCTTCTGTGGCCTCCGAACTCTGCTGCTGGGTGGATGGGGGCCCTGCACTCAGCTTCAGGCCCCCAGAGTCACTGGCCAGGGGACCAGGACCACATTGCATGCCCCTTGCCCCCCATGTTAATAGTGTCCACGTTTTCACCAGGCCAAGCCTCACACTTCGCCAATGTGGACACTGGGGCTCAGAAGGCCTGAGAGATTGCCGGAGCAGGGGTGGGGTCTCCATCACCATAGTTCCCTGGCTGGGCCCCTGCTCTATTCAGCTGCCTCCTGGCCGGGGAAACAGAATTGCACATTTCATCAGGAGGGGATGCTTTTCTTCCTAATTTCTAACAGTAGCTATGAGACGGACCTATGAGTGAGGAATAGGAAGGAATGTGCGCTGAAGAAATGGATTCCTGTCTTTAAGTTAGACGTGGTTTTCCATTTTGTTTTTTAGGGAGAGCAGGAAAGGGTCTTAACAATCTGATAATGGGGGTGGAATGGAGCATGAGCTCCAGGGCCGGATAAAAGCAAGGGGTGAGGACGAGAAACAGAACATTGACTCCAAGTACCTGTTTCCCTGAGTGGTAAGAGAAGAAGGACCCTCCTGCCCATGTGCAGACAGTCCTGAACCCCCAACTGCTGCTGTGACCTGCTTCCTGATAGGATGGGTAGAGTGACAGAGGAGTCCCCAGCCTGTGTGCTAAGCCAGGCTTTGTCTTGCGGGTGGGCCTTGGGTCTCAGCCAAGTGCTGTTAGCCTCTGAGCTCAGCTTCCTCATCTGTCAAGTAGGGAGGAGACCATCGACCTCCCAGGGTGAGAGCAAATGGTCAGAAAGTACACTTGCTTCCCTGGCCTGTTGGAGGGGCTTGGGTGGGGGCGGGGTGGGAGTTGACCGTCTTTTCTCCCCTCAGGAGGGGGGAACTCTCTGAGCCCTTGGCAAGGCAGCTTGTGGTTTCTATAAACACTAAGCCAAGTTTCCGTGGCCTCCGGCCTCAGTCAGTCTGTTATCCTACAAGATGCTACTCCGCACAGCTCTGGAGATCTCTCTGGCGTCACGGTCCACTGTTTCCCTCTCATTTGCCTGCTTGTGACCTTGCCAAGGTCGTCCCAACCTCATGACTGCATGCACTTGCTTTTTTCCTCCAGGAACACTTGCCCCACAAGATCTCTGCATCTTTTTCACCATTTAAGTCTCAGCTCAAATGTCATCTTCCCCAAGGGACTTCTGATGATTTCATCTCAGCTATACACACCCAGGTAGGTACCTGGTGGGCACTCTCAATACGTCCCTGCCTTATTCTCTTCCTAGCACATTTCCTGTCTGTTGGTGTATTGGTTTCCTGGTTTATTGTTTCTCTCCCCTTGTCTCTCTTGTTCAGTGCTGGTCCAAGGACCCAGGAAAGCATCTGGCACAGAGTCATTGACCGACGGTTTAGTGGGCACGCTCCCCCACCCTAGCCTCGCTGGAATTCATCATCTCCATGCAACTCTAGCCTCACAACCTGGCGCTGTCCTCATGCATTCAAATACATGGAACTTAAGCTCTGTAACATATACCCAAAACACATTTTTGAGAAATGTTTAAGTTGCACTCGGAAGGTGTAAAGCAATCCAGAAAGTCACAAAACCTCAATGTTAAGAGTCAAAAAACCCAAAACACCAAAGAGGAAGAGTTTTGATGCTGTAATTAGCAGATGGTGAGAGTCTGATGTTTTCTGTGCAAAAGTCAAGGTGTGAGCAAGATTGAGCCTTGCATGACAAGGCTTTTGCATCTTGGACAGAAGCCACGGTTTGGAGAGAAAAAAAGGCTTGTGATAAGAAATACCCAGGAAGTCACAGTGACCCCTAACTGTTCTTTTCTCTCTGTCCCATGGCAAACTGGTTGTGTAGGTCCCCTTCCCCCCACATCTCTCCAAAGACTATGACTGATCTGATTCATCTCTGTGCCACCCCAGTACCCAGCACAGGGTATGACACCTTCCAGATTCACTGAACAGAGTCAAGCCTCCTATGTATGAGATGTCAAAAGTCACTTTATTAACATAAATGCTTGTTACTATCCCAAAATGCAAGGAGAGTGAAGTGCCTAGGGCTCCTCTGTGGGGCCCACCTTTGACTCACAATGTTCAAAGCTCAGAATTCCTTCTAGGCTGCTGATTCCATGATGTCCCTGGACCAACTGGGATCTGGAAGCTCTCAAAAATGTTGATTTCCTCCTTAAACTATACCTGCAATTCTAAGCTCTACCACCAGGTGGCAGTTAGGTCTATGCAAACTTTATTAAACCTAGTTTAATCTCAAAGACTACATGTACTGCTCATTAAAATATACCCTAAATTAAAACAGGATACATATATGCACATTTTTTTCAACTTATCATATTTGCATAGATTTAAAAGTATGATAATACCCACAGTTGGCCAGGGTTTGGGGAAATATGCAACATTTGTAAGCTGTTGGTGGGAATGTAAATTAGAAGAGCCTCCAGGGGGGCCAATCTGGCAATACACATCAAAAGCCTTCAACATGTGCAAACCCTTTGGTCCAGCAATTCAACTTCTAGACATTTCTCCTAAGGAGATAACCATGGAAATACACCTAAGTTTCTTCCCAAGATGTTGACCATAGGTGTAAAAGATTGTCAAATAAACACTATAACTTGGAGACGGCTTAAAAAAATTATACAGATGATAAAATACTATGTAGCTCTTACGTTCTAGAATTCTTTTTTCTTAATTTTAAAAATGTTTATTTTCAAGAGAGAGAGACAGAGACAGAGTGTGAGCAGAGTGGGGGCGACAGAGAGAGAGGGGAGACACAGAATCTGAAGCAGGCTCCAGACTCTAAGCTGTCAGCACAGAGCCCGACATGGGGCTTGAACTCATGAACTGCCAGATCATGACCTGATCCGAAGTCGGATGCTTAACCAACTGAGCCACCCAGGCGCCCCTAGAATTCTTAAGGATGTGGATATACCATCTTAAGGATGCTATATTAAGTAGGAAAAAAAAAACCAAAACGAGGCTCCCTCCAAAGAAGTATGTTCAGTAATCCCATTTTTAGACTAATAAACGTAAATACAAACTCACACATAACAAATACTGAAAGGACAACCACCAAAATATTGAGAAGACTAATCTGTGGGTGGTAGGATTACGGATGATCGTTTTTTCCTTTTTTGTGCTTTTCTCTATTTTGGGACAGTTTTATAATAAACATACTTCTGTTGTCAGCAGGGAGCTATTAACGAACTCTCCCAGCAGCAGGGACAGGCTGGCCTCTGTGTAAGGGGGCTGTGCACAAAGTGACCCTGGGCCCTTATCAGTCCACAACCTGCCCCACAGTCCTGTGCCTTGGTTCCTATGCCCCAGTCTCCTGACCTCAGCTCTTAGGTCCACATATGGTCCTGGTTTCAGCTGGTCTCACTCAGGGGGAGGGGCCAGCCTCGAGTAATCCAGAACACACAGCCAGCATGCTCTCCACCATGACCCTCCTGCCTGATATTTTTCTTGCTCTTACTTCCCTTTAGGAAGTGACATGTTTTTAACACAAAAAAAGATCCCCCCTGAGGCTGGTCCCGAAGTTTACTGAACTGCAGAAAAACACCTTTTCTTAAAACTGACTGTTTTCAAAGCCATTTTCCATACACTGCCAGTGTATGTTGGTGGATTAGAATGATTTCCTAAGCTGGGCTTTCCTTCTCTTGAGGCTCTCCTTGGTGAGGAAAGATGGTGACATTATGGAGGGTCTGTCGTATGCCACGTTGCATGGACGCTGCATTCGTTACCCTATTTTAATATTCCAACTCTGTACGTATCATCTCCACAGATGCTCAGAGGCCAAGTACCTGCCCGAGGCCACAGGGCTGAGCCAGCATCCTGAGTTGGGTCTGAATGACTTCAAGCTTGTGGATACTCAGTACACAAATTGCCTCTTAGGTGGCCCGGGTCCCTCCAGCTGTGGCAGTCACTCTAACCTCTGGGATGACCATGTGGAACCCTCCATAAGCACACCCCAGGCTGGGAGCTAGGCCCTCCACAGGCCAAGAGATCTGAATTTCAGGCCAAAACACAGGGGCCCCTCGAGCCTACAGGAGGCCCTCCCACCCACCTCCTGCCTGCACGGGCGTGCTTTCTCTCCTACAGAAGAAGAGAGGCAGGGTGTCACCTCTATCTTGTGGGCCTCATGGAAGGGACTGCCCAAACGGTACCACCAGAACAAGGCTGCTTGGGGGCACCTGGGTGGCTCAGTTGGTTAAGCATCTGACTCTTGATTTTAGCTCAGATCATGATCTCATGGTTCATGAATTCGAGCCCTGCATTGGGCTCTGTGTTGACATCGTGGAGCCTGCTTGGGATTCTCTCACTCCCTCTCTCTCTGCCCCTCCCCTGCATTCTCTCTTTCTCTTGAAAAAATAAAAAAAAAAGAACAAGGGTGTGTGGAGGAACACAGCTGGAATGAGCTGGCTCTGGGTGCTGAAAGCATGATTACCCTGGATGCAGCAGCAGGCAGGGCCAGCCCAGCCAGGGAAGTTGTTCATATCTGTATGGAAAGGGCGGTGTGCATTCAAACCACCATCAGGTGACCTCAGGAAAAGGGGCGCCCCGGCCCTGTGCACTCATGGGTATGTTACCAGAGATTTTGACAGGGTCCCCTTACCCTTCACCTGGACCGACCAGGCAGTGGGGAAGGATAGCTGGGCCCTAATCTACTTTCTTCCCAGGAAGCTCAGAACTTAACACACTACAAGCACACTCATCCCCTGGCTTCCCCTCCCCCAATTCACAGAGTCCCATCTCTGGCCCAGGCTGGGTACCAAGTCCCTCCTCACATGCTAACCCTCAGGCTTAATTCCCTGGCAGCCCTGTAACAGCCCCAGTCACCTGTCCACCTTTGGTGTCTGGAGGCTCCAGGCATGACCTCACTTCACCTGAACCTCACCACCCTCTTCACAGGGAGGGAAAGGGAGACTTAGATCAGCAAGTGGTAAAGATGGAATTCAAACCCCGGCTCCACCTGGACCTGGTGGCTGGTCTGGAACTCCTGTCCTTTACCTGGAAAAATGCATCAACCAAAATCTTCTCTTATGCCAGGGAGAAGGGAGTCAGGGAGTCACCCTGTGCTCAGAGGGCCAATAAGGGGGGAAGAGGGACAAAACCCATTGACCCAGCCACTACCCGCTCTCCTTGAGATGCCCAGCTAGGAGGCACTATAAGCCCAGGTCTGCCAGGACTACTCTCCACAGCCTCCTGGGAAGGTGGTTCCTGCAGGACTGGGGGAGCTCCCCCTGGGGAGCTCCCCCTGGGGAGCCCCCCCTGGGGAGCCCCCCCCCCCTTCCATCACCAGCCCATCCAGACTCTGGCCAGATCTGGTCATTACTGAGGCCTCTGAATCAACCAACATTCTCCTCCGTGCACCTTCCTGACCTGAAGGCACAGAACAACTCTGTCGCCCAACCGTATGGTCCCGCCATGCTCTCCTTCCACCAGGTCACCCCCCTGCTCTGATACATCAGGACTTCTGGATGCCATGGCTGTGGTCCTTAACCTCTCTGAGCAGGACTGGACGACCACACAGCTACATCAAATTTTGCTTTTCATGCAGCACTCACCCAGCCTGGGCAGGGCACGTTGACTGCAAGTATAAGCCAACTTCTAGGTTTAATTCAAAAGATCTGAGAAGGCGATGACACCACAAAGACCAAACTGGAATCAAGCAGTCTCCCGTTCCTGAGTGCTGACGAGACTCGGTGGGCTGGGAAGGACAGCCCTCTGCCAACTGGGAAGAGGCTGGCAGCCAAGCCAGCCAGGGGGAGGGAGACGGGGCGGAGGGGGGGGGGAGGGGCACTCCACAGCCAAGGGCTGGACCCTCGGTGCAGGGCTGATGGTCTGGGAAGCAAGAGCATTGGGGGGCGATCCAGGATGCCAAGGAGGCTCCTTCTTGAGCCTCTCTGCTTTGCCTGCAGGATGGCTGGAGCAGCGGACAGTTCCCACCAGGCCAGCCCTGCGGGTCTGCACATCCCTCACCTTCCTTCTCAGAGCTAACGCTAATCCCCTCCAAAGAGAGACCTCAGCCACTGAAAGCAGAAGAGGGGGAGGGGGCAGGAGCGCAGACAGAGTTAAATAAAGGCTCAGAGGAAGAAGATCAGCTTGAGAGAAAAGGGCACAAAGAGCAAAAAATAAATGGCAAATTACCGGGTAGCCATCTCGTCCTGATTGCCCCTGTGGTAATTAATACGTCATTAATAATCAGACTTTCAGCAGAAAACCATATGGCAACACTTATAACTCAATCAGGGCCCCCGATCCCCCCACGTTGTGCGGGGTTTGCAGCAAAGGCTGATGGTTGGTAATGACTCCTGGGGGGGGGGGGGGACGCGCTCGGGGCTCCAGCGGGTCTGGGAGACGGAGCACCCATTTCCTGCCTCTTGGAGCCAGGCTGGAAGGGCCACCAGGGCACACACCCACACGATTCAGGAGGGGCACATGGTGAGGACCACACGGGGATGTGGGATTCTGAAGGGTGGTGTCACAACCACCATGGAAAATGCTCCCTAAATCGGGACTAAAGGGCAGAAATGGCTCTTCCTGCCTGTCGCCACTGGGAGGGAGTAGACTGGAGGAAGACAGCCTTAGAAGCCACAGATATGGGGGGGTGGGGAGTGGCATTTATTGCTACTGGATGCCCCTACCGGCTCAGAGCACTGACTGTCTGGCCTGTGTCCCACACATCAGCATCCATCTCAGGCTGCAGCTTGAGATTTCTGCATTTGTTGAATACATTTAATAGTTTAACAGCCAAGTCAAAAAAAAAAAAAAAAGAAAAGAAAAAAGAATCAGTCCACTGCCCTCTGCATTACGCACTTTAGCAAGTTCGCACAGGCTAGCCTCATGTGACAGCCAGGAATGACTCAACAGGGAGAAACTGCTCGTGGCCAATAAATCTACACATTTCTTGCTGGCTCGCTTTCTGGCTCAGCGTGGTGCTGCTACATGCATGGAGAAGCCCAGATTCCGAAGGGTGCCGATTGGGACGTGAATCATGGTAAGTGGAAGTCAAAAATAAAACTGATCATCCGAAAGGAATTCCTTTAGAAGGTTCATTTTGGCTCAGTGTGCTCCTTGAATTGATTCGTCAGGATTCACTGGGCTCTGAAAAACCACCAAGATGAATCAAAGGCACACTAGTCACGTGTCTTGGAGGAGGACAGGGATTTCCGGGGCGCTGACCACCACCCACCCCTGCTCTCGTTGCTGCCCCCTGGCGGCCGGCCCCCCTCCCGCGCATCCTCCTCGGACCCAACACCCTCCTCGGCCAGCGGTGCTGGGCAGGGTTCAGCTGCCGGATCCAGAGGGTCAAACACATTGTGGCAAGTCAGGAAAATGGACCCCATTCTTCCTGGCATCTCTGCCTGACTCTGGAGCCCTTTGTGCCAAAGCATGTGAGACAAAAACATTTAAATGGATTAAATGCCGCGGAGCATTTAGAAAGTAGGGGCATGGTGCTTGCATTTCTGTGCACCAAGTGGAGCCAGAGACTCCGAGAGGAGCAGTCAGGATCATGTCAGCTCTCTTGGAGGGCAAAACGGTCACAGAATGCTTCACAAGGCAAGTCAAACCCACAGAATTCTGTGCTTGTATTTGTCTACAAATTATAAAAAAAATATGGCCCCTGTCTGGGACTAAGTTTTCTTTTTTTTTAAAGGACACAACACATCTAACTAAAAAACTTATTTTCATGAAATAGCTACAGAAGAGAATGAAATGTCTTATCTTTCAGGAGCAGAGAGCATAATCCAGGACACTTACAGGAGGACCTGCAAAACACAAGCAGAGAAGCCCCAGTCAGCGTCAAAGGGAGAGAGGGTCCCCTTGGCCAGGCCGGCTCCTCCCTCAGCCAGCTGCTGGCCACCCCTCCTTGCAAGCCTTCACAGGTCCCAAAGCTAAGGGGCAGGGCAGAGGGGGCGCCTTTGCCCTCGCAGGGGCAGGGCTGGGCGTGTGGGTGGCAATGACATCCTGCATGCATTGGTTCATGCAAACATTTCACAAGGTTGCTGTTGATCCGCTGCTGGGGGCCCACCTGGGTCGGGTTTTGGCAAGCCAGGTAGGAGTCAGACCTGTTCCTGCTTGAAGAACCAATTTTGGTGCTCACCTGGGGTCAGTTCATTTCTATTGAAGGGGAGAGACGTGTGGGGGGAGAAAACATTTGGGGCAGAGGGAACACAGCGCTCCGAAGGGTTACACGTATGTGTGTGGCTGAGCGGACATGCAGGGGGTACCCGTGGTTCAGCCCTGGGGTTAGGGGCGCCGGGTCTGGGTGTGCTTGGGGAAGCCGAAGGGGCTGAGTCCAGAAGACTCCAGAAAGGCTGAGTGCAGCACGCTGAGACCAGTCTTACAGCAGGTGAGGGCTCCTGGAGAATGTTCCTGAAACCCACAGGTGTCTTCACCTCATGGTGTGCAGACCACACTGCATTTGACCTTTGCGAGAGGTGCAGTAAACATCCCCACTTGACAGATAGCATAGAGGCTCAGGGAGAAAGAAGTGACTTGTTCAAGGCCACACAGTTGGTTAGGAGTGGAACTCATCCCAGAAGGAGCTCTCCCAACTCCTGAACCCTACATACTTCCCACTAAAGCCATGCTGTGGCTGTGCCAGCAACTACTCTGCTTCCTGCAGACCCTGGACCTCAGTCTGGATAGCGAGGCCGGCACAGGGAGGTGACACTCGGCCCTCAGTGGGCCCATGCGTGTTTATGGATCACCACCCATGAGCCGGGTCCCTTTGGGAGAGAGTAATGGGACACACTGGTAACAGTAAGAGGCAGGATCTCGGACTCACAGAATTTTCCTTGGAAGGATAGATGCTTAAGAAAACAATCATGCGGGGAGAAGCACAGGAAGCTCCCAGCACGTATGAGGTACCCCAGCCAGGCCAGGCTGATTCAGGGCTGGAGGCTAGGCTGCGTCCTGAAGGTGAGAGATTATCTCAGACAGGAAGGGGGAGGAGCTGTGTGACAAAGAAGGGAAGGAGGGGGCGGGGCAGAGCTCAGGGACTTGCTCGGCAGGGATCTGATTGGTAGTGGGAGACAAGGAGCACTCATGGGTCCTGTAGGGAGCAGTGGTGGGAGGGGGCAAGAGTGGAAGTTGCCCCCACGTAGTGATGGTGGCCTGGACTCGTGTGCTGACTGTGGAGATGGAAAGAAGTGAGTCAGAAGACACTTGTCAGTGGGGACCGACAGGACTTGCTCATCGGTTTAATGGCAGGGTGTGTGTGGGGGGGGTGCATAGGGCATAGAAAAAGGAGAGACAAGACAGAGGCTTTTGGCTTGAAAAACTGATGTGTGATGGTGCTAATACCCAAGAATGGTATACGGGGGGTTGTGTGGCCCCTAAGTCCAGACTAGGGTGGGGCGGGGCGTTGGCCACCTGGACATCTGTACACCTGACTTCTCACCTTCTGCCAGGGACCTCGTGCCATGTTTTCCCCGGGAAAGAAAATGCTCTGGACGGATGTACTTGTACCTGTGCCCAGCCTCCTGTCCGTGCCCCTGAGGTTATGTCAGAGGAGCTGACTGGCCCTACCTTCCCGGGCCCCAGCACCCACCACTGCCTTTCTCTCCCTGTTGCATCATCAGACCGACTTTCTCCAGCAGCTGCTTCCCAGCAGTTCTGGAACGGCTCCAATTCCTGTGCTCACATGCCCTCCTCTGCTCCGGCCTGGCTCTCCTCCCCCTCACTGCTGGGAAGAGGGGGTCTCCTGTCACTGCCTCTCCTTTCCTGCCTTCCACGCACCGTGTGACCCTCTGATATGGATTCCATCCCTCTCACCACCAAAATGGCTCTCACTGAGTCCCTAACCACCTGCTACCAAGGATTTCTCTTCCTCCTTCCACACTGCTGAGCCTGCCCTCCTTCTGGAAGCACTCTCTCCCTTTGGCTTCTAAAAGGTCATGTTCCTCCTGCTTCCTTGGTTGTTCAGCTGGCTCAGTCTCTCCCAGTCTCACACAGAGGCTCTGCTGAGCTCATGGCAAGGCTTTCTTCTCTTCAGTCTTCTCAGCTCATCTGTCCCTTCTCTCCTGTCTTCCCTGGGAATCTCATCCCACTCATGACTACACTAGACAGAAGTGACAGAAGTGTCCCACGTGGGCAACTCTAGCCCCAACTGTGTCTGAGAAGCCCAGACTCCCTTTGTGAGCTGTCTGCTTGTCATTTCCCCTTGAACAGTCCTCATGATTCCTCAGGCCAAGGTGCACAGACATATTCATGATATTCTGCCCACAAAAGCGCCCCTCTTCTGGTTCCTAGTCTCCGTGGATGACATTTCCTATTGTCTAGTTAGAGACCCAGACAACGAGGAGTCCCCCTCGACACACTCTCTCTCCCTGATCTACTGGGACATCCACATTCATTCCACAGACATTCACTGACCACTGCTATTCTGGGCAGTGGGACACAGCAGTGACAATGACAAAGATCCCTGCCCTAAGGAATTTACCTTCTAGCCAGAGAGGTAGCTGAGATACCATAAGCATAACACACAAGCTCATCACCTACAAAATGGTAAGTGCTAAGGAAAGAGAGAGGCAGTGGGGCAGGGCAATGGGGAGCTGTTAGTGCCGGGGTGCAGACTGGTGTGTTCAATAGGGTGGTTGGGGTAGACATCTTTCTGAGGAGACATTTAAGCAAAGGCTTCCTGTGGATTCCTGGGAAAATGTGTACCTACCAGAGGGAACACCCAATGCAGGAGGGCACCTGGTGTGTGTATATGTGTGTGTTTTTAATTTTTTTTTTTTTACTTTTGAGAGAGAGGGAGCTGGGGAGGGGTAGAGAGAGAGGGGGACAGAAGATCTGAAGTGGGCTCTGTGCTGACAGCAGAGAGCCCGACATGAAGCTAGAACTCACAAACCGCGAGATCATGACCTGAGCTGAAGTCAGATGCTTAACCAACTGAGCCACCCAGGCACCCCATCGCCTGGTGTGTTTAAGGAACAGCAAGGAGGCCAAAGAGGTGACAGCAGAGGGGGAGGTGGCTTCAGGGAGGTGGTGGGTAGGGGTAGATTGGGTAGGGTCTTGTTGGCCATTTCTAGGACTTTCTCTTCTCTCTGATATGGGAACCCCTTCAGGGCTCAGTGCAGACACAGGACGAGACCTGCCTTGTGATCCTAGTGTGAAAAGGATCACACTGTGTGGGGAGGCAAAGGTAGGATCTTGCAGTGATGCCAGGGAGGGGTGATGGTGGCTCCCAGCTGGTGGTGGCAGTGGAAGGGGTGGAAGTGGCTGGATTCTGGATCGATTCTGAAGGCAGAGTCAAGATGATTTCTCAAGACTCTGGAGAGAGGACTCAAGCAAGATGTCCCTTGAGTGACCACAGAAGTGGGGAGACTGTGGTCCAGCAGGTTTGGCAGGAAGGATCGGGAGCTCAGCCTTGTACAACCCAACAGTTAGAGGTTGCAAAGAAGAGAAGAAGGTTCTAGAAGCTGAGTGGAGAGAGTACATCGAGGAGGAGGGACTGTGTGTGTGCCTGTCACTTTGGACGATGAGTAAAATGAAGACTGAGACCTGCCCGCTAGCTCTAGCCACACAAGGGGCCCGGGGCAGGGGGAGTCATGGGTGTGCACATCTGGCTGGAGATGGTTTGGGGAGAAGGGAGGGGAGGAATGGGGGCAGTGAAGGCTTTCAAGCAATTCAGCGGCAAAGGGGAGCAAAGGCACAGAGCACGTGCTTTGGAGACACGGGGTCCAGAGAGGGCCACTTCTTCAAGATGAGAGACACAGGACAGTATGTCTGCTTTAATGGGAGTCATCGGCAGTGAGGGGAAGATCCAACATGGTGGAGAATGGGGGATTCTGGGAGAGATGAGGGACTGTCTCCCCCCACCCCCAGGAGGCCAAACGGTTGCATTTTGGCCCATGAGACCAAGCAGGGAGGCCTAGTGTGGTGTGGCTGGGTGTGCAGCCCATGGGGGGAGGTGGAATTTTCCACAGTTGCCTCTGACTGTTCCCACTGCCAGTGAAGTAGGAAACGAGGCCATCAGCCATGAGTGATGCTGGTGGAGGAGGTGTGGGGGCCACACAACCATTAAGCTGTGGTCTGGCATTTAAAATACAAACCGGCCAGCGTGGCAGGGGGTGGGGGACAGGGTTGCGTGTGTTTCCCACCAGCCACGGTTGCTGCACAGGTGCTGGAGTGCACATGTGGGGTTCGAGCCAAATGGGGCGAGGTGGTGGGATCTGTGGGTTGGGAGATGGGTGAGATGGAAGGAATGTGGGGTCAGGGAATGAGGGAGTGGGCTGGGGTGAATTGGGGCATCATGGACGTTGCATTTACCGGTGATGCTGAGGCATTGGCCAAGACCATGGGAGGGAGGGGGCGAGGTCGGCCGGAGTCCCAGCTCACCGAAGGAGGCCTGGGTGTGTGAGGGACTTCTATGTTTGCATCAGGGCTCCCTAGGAATTTACCCAGAAGTAGTGATGGAGGGAGGGCTGCAGATACAGGAGCTGAAACCCACTGACAATGAGGGGGGTGTGCAGGGGTCAGAGATGGCCTCACATATGCAGACATATCACTACCCCAGTCTCCACTCTGGGGCCAGGGTGGTGTTTTCAAGACGCAGATCTGATCATGGCACTCCCATCCCCCAGTCCTCATTTTCCCACAGTTCTTAGGACAAAGGCCCCAATCCTACACCACTGCTATGCTACTCTCTGTCCCCTTGAACCCGTGGGAAGAGAGGCATTGTTTAACTAGAGGGGTGCTAGGCAGATTGGTGGTTATTGGGACAAAGTGAAGTTGGATCTGTGCCTCAGCATGAGTCAGGATAAATTCCAGAAGAATCAAAGTCTTACATGTTAAAAAAAAATCATAAAAATCCTAGAGGAAAACAGACCCACGAATACAGAGAACAAACTGGTGGTTGCCAGAAGTGAGAGGGGGGTGGGAAAAATGGGTGAAGGGGAGTGAGAGATACAGGCTTTCAGTTATGGAATGACTAAGTCACAGGGATGAAAAGTACAGCATAGGGAATATAGTCAATGACACAGTAATATTGTTGTATGGTGACAGAGGGTAGTTATACTTGTCATGAGCACAGCATAACATATATAGAGACGTTGAATCACTGGGTTGTGCACCTGAAACTCATGTAACACTGTGTGGCAATGATACCTCAATTAAAAAAAAAATCCTAGGGGCGCCTGGGTGGCTCAGTCGGTTAAGTGTCCAACTTCAGCTCAAGTCATGATCTTGGGGTCTGTAGGTTCAAGCCCCACGTTGGGCTCTATGCTGACAGCTCAGAGCCTGGAGCCTTCTTCGGATTCTGTGTCTCCCTCTCTCTCTGCCTCTCCCCTGCTCACGCTCTCTCTCTCTCAAAAATAAATAAAGATTAAAAAAAAATTTTAAAAATCCTAGAGGAAAATTCCTTTCTAACCGTGGAGAGGGGAAGGTTTTTCCAACTACAGTTCATAATCCAGAAGCCATAAAATAAAAGTCTGAGTCAACCATATAAAAACAAAAAATGTCTAACAAGGCACAAAGCACTGGAAGCAAAAACAAAAGCCACGGGGAAAACTATTTCTGACTCATGTCACAAAGGCCGATATACCTTGACACAAAAATGCTCCTACCAATTAACCCTAAAAACATCAACAACCTATTAGAAAAATGGTCAAAGATATGAGGGGACAGTTCACAGAAAACATAAATAGCTTCTAAATATATGAAACAAAAGCAAATTTTCATTCATAATATAAGTAAAGAAGGTTAAAACTATAATCCCAGCAGAGTCTGATTTGGCAATGCTAATTAGGACTCAAAATGTATGTGCGGGGATGCCTGGGTGGCTCAGTCAGTTGAGCATCTGACTCTTGATTTTGGTTTGGGTTATGATTCTGGGGTTGTGGAATTGAGCCCCGAGTTGGGCTCTGTGCTGAGAATGGAGCCTGTTTAAGATTCTTTCTTTCTTTCTCTCTCTCTCTCTCTCTCTCTCTCTCTCTCTCTCCCTGCCGCTTGTGCATGCACTCTTTCTCTCTCTAAAATAAATAAATAAATAAATAAATAAATAAATAAAATGTATGTGTCGATTTCTGCAATGATCCTTCTAGGAATGTATTCTGTAGATGCATTAACGTATATGTAAAAGGACAGGTACATAAAAATATTCATAGCAGAACTATTTGTGATGGCCAATAATTAGAAACAGCACAATGAAACTGTGTAAAGAAAGGATGGTACAAGCCATAAAATACCTAGGAATAAATCTAACCAAAGAGGTGAAAAAATCTATACACTACAAACTATAGAAAGTTTATGAAAGAAATTAAAGAAGGCACAAAAAAATGGAAAAAGATTCCATGCTCCTGGATAGAAAGAACAAATATTGTTAAAATGTCGATACTACCCAAAGCAATCTACATATTCAATGCAATCCCTATCAAAATAACACCAGCATTCTTCACAGTTAGAACAAATAATCCTAACATTTGTATGGAACTAGAAAAGACCCTGGATAGCCAAAGCAATCTTGAAAAAGAAAACCAAAGCAGAAGGCATCACAATCCCGGACTTCAAGCTATACTACAAAGCTGTAATCATCAAGACATAATGGTACTGACACAAGAACAGACACTCAGATCAATGGAACAGAATGGAGAACCCAGAAATGGACCCACAAATGTATGGCCAACTAATCTTTGACAAAGCAGGAAAGAGTATCCAATGGAATAAAGACAGTGTTTTCAGCAAGTGGTGCTGGGAAAACTGGACAGTGACATGCAGAAGAATGAACCTGGACCACTTTCTTACACCAAACACAAAAATAAACTCAAAATGGATAAAAGACCTCAATGTAAGACAGGAAGGCATCAAAATCCTCGAGGAGAAAGCAGGCAAAAACCTCTTTCACCTTGGCCGCAGCAACTTCTTACTCAACACGTCTCCGGAGGCAACGGAAACAAAAGCAAAAATGAACTACTAGAATCTCATCAAAATAAAAAGCTTCTGCAAAGCGAAGGAAACAATCAGCAAAACTAAAAGGCAACCAACAGAATGGGAGAAGATATTTGCAAATGACATATCAGATAAAGGGTTAGTATCCAAAATCTATAAAGAACTTATCAAACTCAACACCCAAAAACAACTAATCCAGTGAAGAAATGGGCAAAAGACATGACTAGACACTTCTCCAAAGAAGACATCCAGATGGCTAATAGACACATGAAAAAATGCTCAACATCACTCATCATCAGGGAAATACAAATGAAAAGTTCAATGACATACCACCTCACACCTGTCAGAATGGCTCACATTAACAACTCAGGCAACAACAGATGTTGGCGAAGATGTGGAGAAAGAGGATCTCTTTTGCATTGCTGGTGGGAATGCAAGCTGGTGCAGCCACTCTGGAAAACAGTGTGGAGGTTCCTCAAAAAACTAAAAATAGAACTACCCTATGACCCAGCAATTGCACTACTAGCTATTTATCCAAGGGATACAGGTGTGCTGTTCTAAAGGAACACATGCACCGCAATGTTTACAGCAGCACTATCAACAATAGCCAAAGTATGGAAAGAGCCCAAATGACCATCGATGGATGAATGGGTAAAGAAAGATGTGAGATATATATATATATATAAAATGGAGTATTACTCAGCAATCAAAAAGAATGAGATCTTGCCATTTGCAACTATGTAGATGGAACTAGAGGGTGTTATGCTAAGTGAAATTAGCCAGAGAAAGACAAATATCATATGACTTCACTCATATGAGGACTTTAAGACACAGAACAGATGAACATAAGGGAAGGGAAGCAAAAATAATATAAAAACAGGGAGGGGGACAAAACATAAGAGACTCTTAAATATGGAGAACAAACAGAGGGTTATTGGAGGGGTTGTGGGAGGAGGGATGGGCTAAATGGGTAAGGGACATTAAGGAATCTACTCCTGAAATCATTGTTGTACTATATGCTAACTAATTTGGATGTAAATTAAAAAAAAAAAAAAAAAGGATGGTACAGAGCAACTTTAAATGGACTATTATGCAGCTGTGAAAAGACTAATGTGATTCTATATGCTCTAATGGGGAATGATCTCCAAGGCATACTGTTACATTTTTATTTTTATTAAAAATTTTTAATTTAATTTATTAAATTTTTTAAACGTTTATTTATTTTTGAGAGACAGAGTATGAGCAGAGGAGGGGCAGAGGGAGAGAGGGAGACACAGAATCTGAAGCAGGCTCCAGGCTCTGAGCTGTCAGCCCACAGCCCAACGTGGTTCTTGAATTCATGAATCTCGAGATCATAACCTGAGCCGAAGTTGGATGCTTAACTGACTGAGCCACAAGGTGCCCCCTCCTCTTTTTCATTTTTTTTTTTTATTTTAGGGAGAAAGAGTGCACATGAGCAGGGGAGAGGGGCAGAGGGACAAAGAATCTTAAGCAGGCTCCACACTCAGCATGGAGCCTGACAAGGGGCTCAATCCCGTGACCCTGGGATCATGACCTGAGCCGAAATCAAGAGTTGGATACTCAACCGACTGAGCTACCCAGGCGCCCCATATTGTTACCTCTTTAAAAAGGTATGGAACAGTAGATTACTATGCAGCCATTGTGCTAAGAAGAAAACCTGGTAGGCTTCTGTTTGTATAAACATGGTACATCTCTGGTGTGGACACAGAAAGTAGAGCCTGCTTGGGATTCTCTCTCCCTCTCTCTCTGCCCCTCCTCTGCTTGTGCTCTCTCTTTCTCTCCCTCTCAAAATAAACAAACATTACAAAAAAAAAGAAAAAAGACAAAAATCCCCCCCCCCACAACTCTCCTGCGTGGCCCGCACCTCATTAATGCCTGTGCCCTTGGCCTCAGGATATTCACGTCCACCACGGCCCCGGCTTTATCAGCCTTCCATGACCATAAGACTGAAGACAGTGGTCACCAGGTTGCCTCCGAGTAGGGGAACCAAACGGCAGGAGAACAGAAGTGGCGGGGAGAGACTAACTTTTCAGCATGGAGCTCTTTCACATCACTGGATACTTGTGTGTGGCTTACCAAGTCAGCAATGGCCATAAACTTTAACTGAAAATGGCTGGAGTAAGGTCTGTGTTAAAAAAAATTTTTTTTTAAATATTTATTTATTTTTGAGAGACATAGCATGAGCAGGGGAGGGGCAGAAAGAGAGGGAGACACAGAATCTGAAGCAGGCTCCAGGCTCTGAGCTGTCAGCACAGAGCCCTATGCGGGGCTTGAACCCATCAACTGTGAGATCATGACCTGAGCTGAAGCTGGACACTTAACTGACTGAGCCACTCAGGCTCCCCTGGTCTGTGCTTTTTTTTAAAGAAAGCTACTTTATTTATTTATTTTTAAATGTTTATTTACTTTTGAGAGAGAGAGAGAGAAAGAGAGAGCGTGAGTGCACAAATGGGAGGGGCAGAGAGAGAGAGGGAGACACAGAATCCAAAGCAGGCTCCAGGCTCTGAGCTGTTAGCGCAGAGTCTGACGTGGGGCTTGAACTCACCAACGGTGAGATTGTGACCTGAGCCGAAGTCAGGTGCTGAACCGACTGAGCCACCTGGACGCCCCTAGGTCTGTGTTTTTTTGTCTGATCTTCCAGCTTTGGCTGCCGTTTCTCACACTCACCTCTAAGCTCCCTCTAAAATAGCTTAGATTGGGATTATCATTCTGAGAGCCTGGAGGTTCTGAGTATGCACCCTGGGTCTGGCTGGAGGTATAGCCCAGGAGAAGGCACTGTTAGCATAACCATCACTCACTCACGAGTCCTCATGAGTGTTGGGAGCTATGCTGTTTTCCTCAGCCGTCTCATTTAATCCCTGCTGCCTCCTCACTGGGCACGTGTTACCATGAGAAAACAGGCTCGGAAAGGCTGCCGTTGATCTGGGCAGAAGCCAGGCTGTCTGACTCTGAGCCTAACAAAGGGGGCGGAGGGAAACTGCTTTGGCAGACAGAGCTCTGATGTTGACTGAGCGTTCCCCGAGGTCCCCGGGCGGGTGCGTGGCTCGTCTGAGGTCACCACGGTGGTGAGGGCACAGCCCAGGTTAGAAGCAGCCTTGTGGGACCCCAAGCCCAGGACACCATCCAGGTCTGCAGAGGGGTGGCCAGAGTGGGGGTGGTGGCATTCCAGAGAAGGAGCTTATCACTGGTGGACAGGTCACATGTAGCCCACCTGTGAGTCTCTGAAACAAACCAGCCGCCACCTCTCTTGGGCCCTACTGGCACCGCATCACAGGCCACCATTGCTTCACATCGGCACTACCCCCACAAGCCTCTGAACCGGCCTCTTCTGGGCACTGCAACCTGCCAATGAGTGGGGGCCTCTTAAAAATGCCCAACGCTTCCAGGGTTTCCCATGCACATGGAGTGACATCAAAACGCCCCTGTATAGGGGAGTCTAGGTGGCTCAGTCAGTTAAGCGTCTGACTCTTGATTTTGGCTCAGGTCATGATCTCACGGTTTGCGAGTTCGAGCCCCACGTCTGGCTCTGTGCAGGCAGTGTGGACCTGCTTGGGATTCTCTCTCCCTCTCTCTGTGCCCCTCCCCTGGTCATGCTGTCTCTCTCTCAAAATAAATAAACATTACAAAAAAAAAAAAAGACAAAAATTCCCCCGCACAGCTCTCATCAACACCCGTGCCCTTGGCCTCAGGACATTCACATCCACCACATCCCCAGGCCGTGGCTTCATCAGCCTTGCATGACCATGAAACCAGAAGACATCTCATCCTTTGCCCTCACTGGTATCCATGACGGCTCTCTGGTATTTCCCGCCTAAGCACTTATCATGATCCTTAATTATTAAATCCATTTCTTTGGGTGCCGATTATTGTCTGTGGGCCCCGCCAGCAAGGCAGCTCCCCAAGAGCTGGGACCCCACCTGCCTGCAGGTCATCACCACTTCCAAGTCCGTGGCACCTGACTTCACAGCACAGGGTTGGGCCATGCTGGCCGCAGCCCCCGGAGTCGTGGAGTGATGGATAGGGCGGAGGGGTTGGCTCAGGCCGTCCAGGGGTCCCTGCTCAGAAAGCGAAGCTGGCTGCAGGGCCTCCATCCAACCGCGTCGCCCCACCCAGTGCCCCGGTCCCACTCTGCGTGCAGCTTGCAAACATGTGTTCCAGGCATCGCCTGGATCTGTTGGCTTTGCCATCAGGAATGTGGGAGCAATTAAGAGCCAGATGACTTGGGAAATAAATAAAATGGGGCAGGGTAGAGGGTTCACTGATCCTGTGGCCTCTTTAACTGAACTGATGTTTGTAGCCCAATAGGGTTTTCCAAACCTGGAGCTGTTAGTCCCTCTGGGGAATAAACATTTCCCGAGTGTTTCCCGAAGGTTATATTCCTGGAAAAGGAGAGTGGGAAGAATATTTCCCATAGCCTGGCAGGTGTCCAGCCCACACACTGGAGGGTGGGGGGCGGCCTTGGTGCCTGAGGCTGCTGGGGCCATCGTCCCTGCAGACAGCCCACACCTGCTCCTCTGTGTTGCGCCTGGACTCCTAAGTCCCGCTCAGCTTGCTCCCTTCTCTTTCCAACGGGCCTGGCTCTGAACCGGCCCTCCGCCTCTCCCCACTCAGTCTGCTCCAGGGCAGAGGCTTCGAAGCCTTGGAAGGCTTGGCCACCATGAAGACAACGGTCTTCAGCCACGCTTCTCTGGAGCTGTCCCCGATGGAGCAGAGTGGGCCAAGGGCTTTTAAACCGAGTTTGTGGGTAGATGAAATGAGGCTTGCAGGTTGACAAATCCGGAGCCGGTAACGAGTCCAAGAGTTGGCACTTAGCTCAGGTCTCCGGCCCGGATTTAATTAGGCTAGTACTATCAGGGAGTACAGAGGCTTTAGAATCCCAGCCCTGAGGAACTCTAGATCTGGAGCACATGCCTGTTCTCCCTGAGGCAAGGAATGCTCCCTATCTCTGCCTCTCTGGACTGCTACAAAGCCTTGAGTGACACACTGTGCATGTGTAAAGTGCCCGGGACAGCAGTGGCACAGAAGAGGCACCAAAACCCAATGCTGGCTAGAATTACGGTATTCTTTTTTAATTCTTTTAGTGTTTGTTTATTTTTGAGAGACAGAGAGACAGAGAAGACAGAATGCGAGCTGGGGAGGGGCAGAGAGAGAGGGAGACACAGAATCTGAAACAGGCTTCAGGCTCTGAGCTGTCAGCACAGAGCCAGACGCAGGGCTCAAACACATGAACGGTGAGATCGTGACCTGAGCTGAAGTTGGACGCTTAAGCAACTGAGCCACCCAGGCACCCCTCTTTTTTTATTTTAAAGTTTATTTATTCATTTTGAGAGAGAGAGAGACAGACAGAGAGAGAGAGAGAGAGAGAGAGAGAGAGAATCCCAAGTGGGCTCTGCACTGTCAGTGCAGAACCCCATGCAGGGCTCAATCTCACAAACTCTGAGATCATGACCTGGGCCTAAACCAAGAGTTGGGTGCTTAACTGACTGAGCCACCCAGGCGCCCCATTAACCGCTATATTTTCTTCTAAGGATTTATACTTTTCCCTCTTACATGTAGGTCTATGACACGTTTTGAGTTAATTTTTATATGCTGTGAGGAAGAAATCCAGCTTTATTCTTGTGCATTTAGTTGCCCGAGTACCATTGAATTGTTTCACATTCTTGTAAAAAATAGTGATGGTAAATGTAAGGATTTACTTCTGGAATCTCAATTCTATTCTGTTGACCTATGTATCTTATGTCTACACCACACTACCTTGATACTGAAGCTTTGTGTTAAGTTTTAGAATTGGGAAGTGTGAAGCCTTTACTTTTGTTTTACCTTTTCAAGGTGTTTTGGCTATTCTGGATGCTTTGCATTTCCATATGAATTTGAGGATCAGTTAGTTAATTTCTAAAAAAAAATCAACTGGGATTTTGATAGGGATTGCATTGAAACTGTAGATTAATTTGTGGAGTATTGCCATATTAACATTCTATTATCTTCCAATCCATGAATATGGGATGTCCTACCATTTATTCAGGTCTTTTTAAATTTCTTTCAACAATATTTTATAGTTTTCAGTGTACAAGCTTATACTTATTTTATTAAATTCATTACTGAGTATTTTATTCTTTTTCATGCTTTTGTAAATGGAAATTGTTTTCTTAGTTTCATTTAAACATTCTTTATTGCTAGTGTGTAGAAATACAATTGAGCTTTAAAATATTGATCTTGTATTATGCAACCTTGCTGACCATGTTTATCAGCTTTTATAATTTTTCTGTGGATTCTTTATATAAATAAATAAATAAATAAATAAATAAATAAATAAATAGTGTGAACCAAAAGACACTCAACATCATAATCATTAAGGCAACGCAAATCGAGACCACAATGAGACATTGCCTTACATCCATTAGATAAAATGGCTACTATAAAAAAAAATAGTGGCTCAGTCAGTTGGGGGTCCAGCTCTTGATTTTGGCTCAGGTCATGATCTCACAGTTTGTGGGATCAAGCTCCATGTCCGGCTCTCCACTGACAGTGTGGGATTCTCTCTTTCCCTCTCTCTGCCCCTCCCCTGCCTGCACATGCACGTGCTCTCTCTGTCTCTAAAAATAACCAAACTAAAATCAGAAAAGAACAAGTGTTAGTAAGGATGTGGAAAAATTGGAACCTTTGCGTTCTGTTGGTGGGTTTACGTCTGGACTCTTGATTCTGATTCATTAGTCTACATGCTTAAAGGTGTCTATTTTTATACCAGCACCATACTGTTTTGATTTCTATAGTTTTATAATATAGTTTGAAATCAGGACATGTGATGCCTCTGGCTTTGTTCTTCTTTCTCAGATTTCTTGGGGTATTTGGGGTTTTAAAAATCCATTTCCATTTAATGTAATTGCTCAGGAGACAGGATTTATGTGTGCTAATTTCTTATTTAATTTCTCTATATTTTATGTCTTTGTTGTCCCTCTATTACTCCATTACTGCTTCTTTTTTTAAAAACAGATATTTTATAAGTGTACCATTTTAATTCCCTTGTTTCCCTTGCCATATTTTTGGAATAATTTTCTTAGTGGTTTCCCTGGAGTTTATAAATACCATCTTAATAAATAATCTGGTTTACATGAGTAACAATTCACTTTCAACTGTACACAAATACTTTGCTCCAATAAAGCTGTGTTTGTTATCTCCTTCTTTGTACTTTTAGTGTACTTTTATGAAATTACCATTTCACGTGTCATAAGCCTATCAGCAGTTTTATCATTATTGCTTCATGCAACTGGCTTTTAAATCAGAAGAGAGAAAAGAGTTACAAATAAAAATTCATTTATACTGTCTCTCATATTCACCTATGTAACTAACTCACTAAAGCTCTTTATTTCTATATGTGGATTCAATTGCTGTCTAATGTCCTTTTATTTCAGATTGAAGGAATCCCTTTATTGCGTGTAAGTCAGGCTGATAGAAATCAATTCTCTCCATTTTTTGTTTATCTAGGCTGTCTTTTTTTTTAAAATTTTTTAATGTTTTTTTTTTTTTAATTTATTTTTGACAGAGAGAGGGAGAGAGAGAGAGCGAGAGTGCATGAGCGGGGGAGGGGCAGAGAGAGAGGGAGACACAGAATCTGAAGCAGGCTCCCAGCTCCAAGCTGTCAGCACAGAGCCCGACGTGGGGCTCGAACTCACAGACCGCGAAATCATGACCTGAGCTGAAGTTGGACGCTCAACTGATGGAGCCACCCAGGCACCCCGCGACACGTCTTAATTTCTCTCACTTTTGCAGTATACTTTTGCTATAGATTTCTCTGTTAATAGTTTTTTCTCCCCACCACTTTGAATATGTCATCTGTATTGACTTTTGAGTCATGTTTTTCATTATTTCTAAGGAGAAATCAGCTATTAACCTTATCTAGGATCCCTTTACTGTGACGAGTCATTCGAGATTCTCTCTTCATTTTTTCCTTTTGGCAGCGTGGCTATGATATTCTTAAGTGTGGATCTCTTCTGAGTTTATCCTGTGTGGAGTTCGTTAAGCTTCTTGGATGTGTAGATGGATATTTTTGTTTCTATTTGGGAAGTTTGGGGCCACTAGTTGCTCATATATTCCTTCTGCCTCTTTCTCTGTCTTCTCCCCTTTCTCAGGCCTTTGTTATGGGTATATCAGCACACTTGACAGTTTCCCGCAGATCTCTGAGACTCTGTTCATTTTTTTTCATATTTTTTAATCTTCCTTAGACAGGATCATCTCAACAGACCTATCTTCAAGTTTGTTGATGCTTTCTTCTGCCAGCCCAAATCCACTATTGAACCTTTTCAGTGAATTTTTCATTTCAGTGATTGCAATTTACAGCTTCAGAATTTCTATTTGGTTCTTTTTTTTAATACTTTTTATCTATTAATATTCTCCATTTGGTGGTACATAATTCTTCTGCTTTCCTTTAATTCCTTAGAGTTGGTTCCCTTTAGTTCTTCAAACATAATTTATAATAGTCCACATAAAATCTTTGTCTAGTAAGCATCTGGGATTCCTCAGAGACAGTTTTCATTGTCTGCATTTCCCCCTTTTTCATTGCTGTACTTTCTTGTGTCTTTGTGTGTCTCATAATTTTCTGTTAAAAACTGGGCGTTTAAAATAATCTGATGTGGTGACTCTGGAAATTAGATCCCCACCCTCCTTTCCAAGATTTGTTGTTGCTCTTTGTTTGTTGAGGGGTTTTCCTGGACCAATTCTCCAAAGTGTATGCTCTTTGTCATGTGCAGCTACTGAATTCTGTCTTGGTTAGCTTCACGGTCAGCATGGACAGAGGTTTCCTTTAATGCCTTGACCCAACAGGTCCCCCATTCTGTACCAAGGGGCTCTGTGTGTGTGTTGGAGCACAACTTCAGTACACCGCCAGGTTACAACTCTCCCTTGGCCTTTACTTCCTGCTTGAGCAGGGCCTCGAGGTCAGCCAGAAGGGAGAGATTGGGGCTCTCTCAGGTCTCTGGTGGACATGTACACAGCCCTGCACATGCAATTGCTTTCTGGATTCCCAAGAATATGCTGGAACCTTTCAAAGCCCCTTTCAGTGGCTCATCCCCTAGATTTTCATTCAAGTTTTTGTGTCAGTTTCTTGCTTGCTCCTACTGGTATTGCTACCTTAGGCAGCTGCAATGTTAAACAATTGCTGCTGAGTGTTTTCGGCAAGCACTCTGGGATACAGCTTTTCCCAGTGAGCTCGGCATAAGGTCAAATAAAGACAGGTCCTATGTATGGGCTTTTCCTGGAAGCTGACAGCTGGTGACAATTCTTTGGGAATAAGCATTTGGGGAGCCTCAAATTGTTTTGCTTCCTCCATGGCTGCTACTTTTCACAGGTACCATGGTTGTGAGATTGATGTTTTTTTTTTTTTAATTTTTTTTTTAATGTTTATTTATTTTTGAGACAGAGAGAGAGCATGAACGGGGGAGGGTCAGAGAGAAAGGGAGACACAGAATCTGAAGCATGCTCCAGGCTCTGAGCTGTCAGCACAGAGCCTGACGCGGGGCTCGAACTCACGGACCATGAGATCATGACCTGAGCCAAAGTCGGACGCTTAACCGACTGAGCCACCCAGGCGCCCCGAGATTGATGGTTTTTAAGGCTACCATGGGGCTGGGAAATGGGCAAGTTAAAATGCTAAAACCTCCCTGTTCTTAGCAAGATATTTGTCTTGAATAAACATTTCTTGGGTTGTTACCAGATTTTAATTTCCAGAACTCTGAAAAGGTCCATTTTTCCCCCTAGTATTCTTGCTGCAGATTTTCAGAAGTCCTTATTCTACCATTCCAGAAATGCCTCTTTTACTGAATTTTTAGAAAGGGTTTCTTGGGGTCAAGGTAGATTAAAAACCCTAATACTGACATGGCAAGGCAGACCTGTGTGATTGTAACAGAGCCAGTATGTGGCTATCTGTTAAAGTCCCAGTTCTTTTTTTTTTTTTTTTTTTTTTAAGTTCTAGTTGTTAAATCACAGAAACTTCTGGAACTCTGAGACTTATTTGTCTCTACAGGTTTAGCACAGGCATCAGCCAAACCGATTAGATTGATTTGTCCTTGTCTCTTACTGCTTCCTAACCCTTTATTCTCCATTTGCCCACGAATCTCTCTTTCTCTTTTCCTCCTCCCTTTCCTCCCTCCTTCCTGTCAACAAGCATTTATTGACATCTCCTGAGTGCCTAGGGATTCAATCCTTGCTCTGAAGAGCCCATGCTTTGGTGGAGAAGGACAGGTGTGCAAAACAGACCACCACAACCAGGTACAGAAGTGCTGGGACCGGAGGAGGAATCTGGGGATGCGGAAGCCGGGGAGAGTGGATGATTTTGGGGAAAGGAGGGTCTGGACGGAAAAAGGATCCTGCCCAAGGTCCCTAGTTCCCCAGAGTGCAAGAGCAGTGCTGAGAAATGGGGGAGATGAGAAATCCATTCCATCACGACGGAAATGCATAAACACGGCAGGGCCCTGAAGGCATTTTCCAGGCAAAGGCTCCCACAGGCAGGGTCAGCTCTGTCTGCAGGTTTGTGGCCACAGCAGCAGCAGGAAGGCATCTCGGCCAGATTACTGGCCCACCAGACAAAAAGAGCCTTTCTCCCTGGGACACAGGAAAAGGCCTGGTTTGTACAAGGGAAGGCGCCACAGCCAGGATGTGCATGTGCGTGAAACTATCTGGAAATAAACAGGAGGTCCAGCCCAAGCTAATCCAAGAGGGACATCTGCTCTGTGCCACTCACACCATTCCCTGACAGGCAGGGGATCAGGACCCGTCATGGGAAAAGGCAGGGAAGGGAGGGGGTGTTGCCCCTCCCTTGCCCAGCAGCTGACCTTAGACAAGACACTTCTCCCCTTGGAGCCTCAGTTTCCTTATCTACAAAATGGGGATGATAACATATTCTTATCTTTTGCAGCGTTCTGTGAGGGTCACACAAGATGAAGGACTTGAAAGGACCCGGCACAGAGGCCAAGTAAATCCTGGTCTTTCTTTGACTTTTAGACTGTGTTAAACCCGAGTCATAATTCGAATGGATTTTTGGAGTAATATACTTCGTTCTCAAAAAAGTCACTATGTATTAAAGGGCATCAGAAGCCTACAATAAAATGCAACGAAACCTTTTAGATGGTAGAAAGGAGGACTGAGTGGTGAAGTGTGTTTTTGGAGAGCCGGTGGTGTGTGTGTGTGTGTGTGTGTGTGTGTGTGTGTGTTGGGGGAGTGATTACACACAAAACCAGTGAAGAAAAAAATAGTAAAGAAAAGTCGTGGCACTCTAACACAAAGCAGCCTTCAGCTCTGGAAGTCAAAGCAAGCAGAGAACCGTGAAGGGCATTTCCTAGTAATGAACTCTGGGGAGTTTATCTGGAAGTCCTTTCGGTAAGGAATTAGATAAGGCAAGCAGGCAGCAGTAGGAGAGGCGGGAAGCCCATGCCCAGCGCCAAGGAGAAGAGTCTGATTCAAGGAGAGAACTTCCCCATTTCCCCCTGGGGTGCAATCTGCTTGGTGGTGGGTCCCTCTGGCATCACCAGCACACTCTCCTGGTGAAGTTGCTTAGAGGCTGAGCATGTGCTCATTCACTCTGTGCATGTTCGTTCTGGAGCCTGCTGTGTGCCAGGCTCCGGACTGGGTGCTGAAGACTCAGGTGGGGGTTGGGGGGTGGGTAGAGCCCACAGCCAGCGGGGTTAGAGAAGGCTTTTTGGAGGAGATGCCTGAACTAGCTTTAAGGGCAAAGAGTAATGAACTTGGCCCAAGAGCCCAGGTAGAGGGGGGAGATTGACAGGGACTTGGCATGGGGGATGGGGAAAGGGAGGGAGGTCAGGGATGCTGTCCTGGAGTCTGCACAGGGAACTGGTGGCTGGAGTCTCCCCATGACGATGATGATGACAGGGAGCCAGAGGAGAGCAGGTGGGGGTTGCTGGGTTCATTGGGGCAAAGTCCAACCTCCGGGCTGGAGACGACTTGGGTGGAGGCGTCATCAGCGTCACAAGAGAGCTGGAGCCACAGGGGTGTCAGAAAGGACAGAAGAGCGTCTCTGGCAGGCTGGTTTGAGAAGTAAGGGTCCCAGAGAACAGGCAGAGAGGGAGGGTGGGAGATGAGGGAGAAAAGGCAGGCCAGAGCTCACCAAGAGACCTTGGATGATGGAAGGGGAGGTGGGGAGCTGGGTGGGGACAGGGTGTGGGGAAGCTTCTAGAAGCTTCACTGCCATGGGGGTGTGCAGGGTGAGTACATTTTGGGTGAAATGAAGGTGGCAGAAGCGTGTGGCAGGAAGGTGCAGGACGCCCCTCTTGGCACTCTGTCAGGCCTCGGGAGGGCAGGGGACACTCACAGGAGGGCTGTCGCATTGCGTGGAGAGACAGGGGTCTGGTGGAACTATCAGTGGCCCCCACAAAGGAAAGAGAGTGTTTCAGAGGCTGATCATGACATTCAGGGGATGGCCAAGGGCACAGAGGGACTGTCACTGGCATTGCAGATGCCAAGAAGCCAAGAAAGGAGGTACCTGACACTGTGGCTCTGGGGACAGTGGCCAGTTGGAAGGCAGAGGAAGACCTGGCCCCAGGGCCACGTGTCCTGTGTTATGGGGGGGGGGGCGTGCAGGGACTGGCACCTCCAGCCAGGTCCCAGGTCTCGATGAGGGCAGACTTCCAGGCCCGGGTTTGGAAACTAAGCAAACGTGGGGACTCACCAGGGTCGCCTCTTCTTCCAGCCTTGCCGCGCCGTCCGGGGGGTCCTAGACAGGAAAATAAGGACAGACTGGTTGAGAAAGGAAGCCAGTGGGCTTGGGCGCAGCAACCCCCGCCTCCCCCCCGCCCTGGCGTCCCCGGGCCTGCCCACCGCCCTCACATCCGTGGTTCACTTAGTCTCTCACAAGTCATTCCCCACCTGAAGAGACTGACTACCCAGAGACTCAGGAGGCAGAAGAGTCTGGAGCTGAGAAACCTGGTCTAGGAGAAGAATAAAGCCGGAACTGAGAGTCCCCTTGCCAAAGGCCTGACAAGTGCTTTTTAATATTCCCTAACATAAAACATCGGAGACAACACATCCCATAGAGACACTATCATGGCTTCCAAATGCCGAAACTCAGTAACATCAGGTGCCGTCCTGTCTACTGACTGACTGTTCTTACTTCGCTGGCTAGAGCCTTCGGCACCTCCCTCCCCCACGGACCCGGGGAGCTGCTCATGAATTTCTCCTAATTGATCGTAGGTAATGGCCACACCAATGTGCAACGTCCTCCATCTATAGTTTTTTTTTTTTAAGTTTATTTATTTATTCATTTATTTTGAGAGACAGAGCACGAGCTGGGGAGGGGGAGATAAGAGAGGGAGAGAGAGAATCCCAAGCAGGCCCCCAACCTTCATCGAGGAGCCCAGTGAGGGGCTCGAATTCACAAACCACGAGACCATGACCTGAGCCCGAACCAAGAGTCGGATGCTCAACCAGCTGAGCCACCCAGGCACCCCCTCCATCTACAGGTTTTTAAGCCTTTCTGAATTTGTGACGCGGACCACCCTGGCCTCCGCCTTCTCCCCGCTCTGCCCACGTGGGTCCCCCCCACTCAGCAACCACAACGCTGAAGGAGGGGAATGCTGATCAGCCAGCCCCTCTGCCCCAGGTCAGGGGTCCGTTTTCTCAGGTGCTGGGGGAAAAGGTATGCAGAAGTGAAGTCATGTGTACTAGACTTCCATTTGAGATGGCATGTGATACCTCTCCTTCCACGGTGCCCACCCACTGCATGGCGGCCTGGTGGGACACAGATAGGGTAGATCCGCAGATCCACAGGCTATGCCTGTATTACAAGGAACTACCCCTTCCTATAAAAGTCGACCTTGAACTCCCTCCAAAATCCCTCAGCATAACCACAGAGGAGAGACTGAGGCTGGCCACAAATCAGGTCTGAGGCAGGATGGTTTACTAAGAAATTCATGTGTATGAACTTTCCTTCCTTTCTCCTGTTGTCAAGCGTGCAGTCATGGGGCACCCTGGCCCAGGGATCGGGACTGGGCATAAAAGCAGAAGCAGCCCAGGTCAGTGGCACTTCTAGACTTTTGTTGAGGCACGGTCCTGGATGAAGAGGAGGGAGCATCTTTACGGAAAAGAGAGAGAGAAGAGAGAGACTCCGCTGGATGTGGAAGATGCCCCTCAGTGCTATGTTGACTCTAAAACCTTTGCAGGCCTGGGGGTGGGTGAGGATGGATTTCTTTCTTTCTTTTTTTTTTTTTTAATGTTTATTTATTTTTGACAGAGAGAGTGCAAGTGGGGGAGGGGAAGAGAGACAGGGAGACACAGAATCTGAAGCAGGCTCTGGGCTCTGAGCTATCAGTACAGAGCCCATTGCAGGGCTCGAACCCATGAACCACGAGATAATGACCTGAGCCAAAGTGGGCCGCTTAACCGACTGAGGCACCCAGGCGCCCTGCTTTTTTTTTTTTTAATGTTTATTTATTTTTGAGAGACAGAGAGATAGGGCATGAGTGGGGGAAGGGCAGAGAGAGAGGGAGACACAGAATCCAAAGCAGGCTCCGGGCTCTGAGCTATCAGTACAGAGCCCGTTGGGGGCTCAAACCCATGAACCACAAGATCATGATTTGAGCCGAAGTCGGGCACTTAACCGACTGAGCCGCCAAGGCGCCCCGAGGATGGATTTCTTGCCAGTCTCATGGATGGGTGTTTGAAGTCAGCATGGTTAAGCATAACTTATTAAAGATGAGAAATGTGCTATTTCTTGCACTCTTGAGTTTGCCATTCAAACAAATTTTCATTGTGTTCAAAGACACAACATAAAATGTACCATCTTAGCCATTTTTAAGTGTCCAGTAGAGAAGTGTTAACAACACACACATAGTGCAATGGAGCTCTAGGACTTTGTCATCTTGCAGGATTCGAAACTCTATCTATGGAACAACTCCCCTTTCCCTATTCTCCAGCCCCGGGCAAATTCTGCGTTGTTTCTAAGAGTTTGCTTGTTCTAGGTGTCTCATAGAATGCAATCATACAGTATTTGTCTTTTTGTGACTGGCTTGTTTTACTTAATGTAATGTCCTCAGAGTTCATCCATGTGGTAGCAGGTGACAATTTCTTTCTTTTTTTTTTTTTAAGGTGAATAAATATTCCACTGTAAGCATACACCGCTTTTTAAAGTTTTATTTATTAATTTTGAATAAGAGAGAGAGAGAGAAAGCACAAGTAGAGGAGGAACAGAGAGAGAAGGAGAGAGAATCTCAAGCAGGCTCTGCACTATCATCACAGAGCCCAAAGTGGGGCTCAAACTCACGAACTGTGAGCCGAAATCAAGAATCGGATTCTTTAAAAAAAAGAAAAAAGAATCGGACACTTAACCGACTGAGCCCCCTGGGCACCCCCATACACCACATTTTCTTGATCCATTCACCTCATCTGGTGATGGACACTTGGGTTGCTTCTACCTCTTGACCATTGTGAACAGCACTGCAATGAACATGCGTGTGCAACCATCTCTTCAAGATCCGGGTGTCAATGCTTTTGGCTATATACTTGCAAGCAGAGTTGCTGGGTCATACAGTAATTCCATTTTTAATTTTTTGAGGCACCTCCATCCTGTCTTCTATGCTGACAATACCATTTTATGTTCCCACCAACAGTGCACAAAGGCTTCAATTTCTCTACGGGCTCGCTGACCCTTGTTATTTTGTTTTGTCTTATTTTGTTTTGCTTTTTGGTAGTGGCCACTCTAATGAGTATGATGTGATATCTCATTGTGGTTTTAATTTGCATTTCCTTAATAATTAGTGATGTCGAGCATCTCTTCATATACCTGTTGGCTATTTGTATGTGTATGTCTTCTTTGGAGAAATGTCTATTCAAGCAAGCCCTTTACCCATTTTGTTTTAATTTTTTTTAATGTTTGTTTATTTATTTTTTTTTAAGAAAGAGAGAGACAGAGAGTGAGAGGGGAAGAGAGAGAGACACACACAGAATCCAAAGCAGGCTCCAGGCTCTGAGCTGCCAGCACAGAGCCCTACGCGGGGCTCGAACCCAAGAACTGTGAGATCATGACCTGAGCCGAAGTCAGACACTCAACTGACTGAGCCACCCAGGCGCCCGCCCTTTGCTCATTTTTTAGTTGGATTTTTGTGGTCATTGTTGAGTGGCAGGAGTTCCCATCTTCTGGATATTAACCCCTTATCAGGCACGTGGTATGCAAACATCATCTCCCATTCTGCAAGTTGCCTTTGTGCTGTTGATTTTTCCCTCTGCTGGGCTGGAGTTTTTAAGTTTGATGTAGCTCAGTTTGTCTATCTTTGCTTTTGTTGCCTTTTTAACCTTTTGAGTTAATTTTTATCTATGGTGTGAGGTAAGGGCCCTGGTGCTTCATTCTTTTGCCTGTGGATATTCAGTTTCCCAACACCATTTGTTGAAGAGACTGTCTTTTCCCCACTGTATAGCCTTGGCATCTTTGCTGAAGATATTTTGTCCATATAAAGGATGCACCCCTGAGTTTTGAGAGCAGAAGCTCATGCCAGTTACATGGCCCTTGATTTTCCTTGATACTGGACACAGCCCTTGAGTTTTGTACTGGAGTCGCCCAAGGGCCATGTCGACTAGGTAAGGCACTCTGATAACAGAGTAGTGAGGGATTTGCAGTTCACGGAGCACCTCCATGTCCATGACCTCAGATGGGACCTGTGATGCCCATGTTGTCCGGTCACCTGCCAACCTGACATCTCCCCGTTGACATCTCAGGTCCACTGAGGCCAGAACATACATCCCGGTCTCCTCCCCAGCTCCTGTATGGGGCTGACTGGGCCTGGGAACCTTGTACAGCTGGCCTGGTGTTAGGCCTTCTCTCCTCTCAGGGCACATCTGTTTTCAGGGAAAGTGAGAGTGTGGGAACAGGAACCCCCACTGGCACACACAGCATCACGCTCCTCTGCTTGTAGGAGGGAAAAGGCCCACGTTCACTCGCAAGGCCCAGCGCCCTGGCTTCTGGCTTCCGGGCTTTCACCAGGTTACAGAGGCTCATGCTTGGCTCTGCCTCAGGCTGAGCTCTTGAGGGACATGGCAAAAAAGGGGCCCGTGAGTGGAAGAGTGAGCCAGGCTCTTCCTGGGCCTGAGAGCTAAAGCACACCATGGCTTCCTGCTGGTCACTACTGGGTCCGAATGTAAAAGTCTCATCTTGCATAACTCAAGCCAGATGAAGACATTTGCCTTCGCCGAGGCGGCTGAACTAATGGATTTGTCTGGTGGTTCTCCCAGGTGGCACGGTTAGGCAGAAGGCTTGATGAAGAGGGGGGCTAAGCAGGTGAGTGGCTGCCCAGGCAGAGTGGGACGCCCACCTCCCAGAGGCTATGGACAAGTTCCCAGCAGGCCTGGAGTGGGGCAGGGCCTGGGTATTGCTGGGCACCCTGGGCCTGTGGGGCTGCAGGACCTGGGTATTGCTGGGCACCCTGGGCCTGTGGGGCTGCAGGCTTCACAGGACTCCCAAATGAAAGGGTCTCGGTAGAGAAAGAGAAGGAGCCTGATGCTTTTGAACCCACTCTGAGGCCAGCCCAAACCAGATACTGGAGTCTTCTGTGTGAGCAACTCACAGATTGACAACTGGTCAACCCTTTGTGCAAACAAACAAAGGAGGGCCCTGGCCCAGTGGTTTGCCCCAGAGCTTTCTCCTCATTGTTTTTCTTCTTTTCTTTCCTTTCTGGAGTGGGGGAAAACCTCTCCCATGGCTAGCACAGATTCAGACATCCAGGTTGCCCTGGGAAGCATCTGGAAGCATGTTTTGAGTGGCCTGCCTACATACAGATGGGGAAACTGAGGCTTTCCGGGGGAAGACAGGTCTTGCCCAAGGATGATGCTCTTGGGAAAATGGTTTCCAGCTGGAAAATCCATCCATGATGAAGACCAGCTTCTGCTGTTTTCCCCACCTCTGTGCGGAACCCATACACTGCTGGGTCGGGATTTGGCAGCTGTGGGGACCCCAGTGTTTAACCGTGAATGCTGCCATGGTGGCACCTTGGAGGTGTCCTTCCAGAGGCTGTGTGCCACAGACACCAGCAAGGCAGTGGCTGCCTAGGAGGGGAAAAGACATGACTCATGAGTGATATGTAAGCTGTTTACCTGGAGGAGTTACTCAACCTCTCTGAGCCCTAGGTTCCCAACCCACGAGGGTGAAATTTTAGGGGTGATGGAATTATAGCTGCCTTGCAGAACTGTTAAACAGAAGAGCTGTCAGCAGACACACCAGCTTGGGGGGCACAAATGAGGTGCCTATTTGGGATCCCAGTAAGTAACTGGCTGGAGGGGGGCCTTTGGGCCTTCAGAACACGGGGTCCTGATGTAAACGGGCTCTCATGTGTCCACCAGGGTGGGTAAAGCTTGAGACACAGTGGCTCTACTTCAGGGACTTCATGGGCAGGGCTTTGTCTGGGGATTTTCCATGTCCCTCCTCGTGGTCTAAGGAGCTAGGGATCAGGATGCAGGGGTCAAATGGTTTGGGAATGGGGTTCCTGAAAGAAATCCTCGGTTTTCAGGCCAAGCCCCGGCTCCAGATTGCTGTGGAATGACCTGTGACCACCAACTGCACATGAAGTAACCAGGGAGAACGATGGTTTTCTCGAGCACTGTTCGAAGCCAGACAAAATGGAATTATTTCTAACTCATAAAAATCTGGAGAACTCATGCCACCGACCAGCTCCAAAGGGGGGGCCCAAACCCCAGCAGGCTTCCCTTGGAGGTGTCAAGCCCAAGGATGTAGCTCTCAAAGCGGTGGTCTCCTCAAGCCTCGATGGCACTAACTGCCCCAGGACCCCTCCTCCAGCAATGTCTGCCTTACTGCGGCCCTGGGGCTGCCCGCCCAGCCAGGCCATGTACGGGCCAGCCTGCCCAGGCCCGTGTTCTGTGGGCCACTCAGCCCTCAGCCCTTCCCATGCTCCTCCCTCCTGCCAGCCCCTAAGGCCAGGTGGCTTTTTGTGTAATTCATCTTATTGAATCTACATACAGTTCTAGAAAACGCTTTCATCCCTTCCCACACCGTTTTCCCTAAAGACTAGGGAAAATGAGGCTCAGAGACGTCAAGAAATGCTGCCAGAGGCAACAGAAAATGTGGAAGCAACCCAAATGTCCACGGATGGGTGAACGGATGAAGAAAATGTGATGTATGCACACAACAGAATATTATTCAGCCTTAAAAAGGAGAGCATTCTGACATGTGCCACAATATGGGTGAACTTTGAGGACATCACGTCAGGTGAAATCAGCCCATCACAAAAGGACAAATACTATTATGATTGCCCTCATACGAGGTACCTGGAGTTGTCAAATTCATAGAGACAAAAAGAAGGGTGGTTGGCAGGGACTGGGTGGGGGGGCATGGGGACTTAGTGTTTAATGGGGACAGGGTTTCCTGTCAGGATGATGAAAAAGTTCTGGAAACAGATAGTAGTGATGGTTGAACAACATCGTGAATATACTTCATGCCACTGGCTTATAGCACTTAAAAACACAGTCAAAATGGGGCACCTGGGTGGCTCAGTCAGTTAAGCATCTGACTCGATTTCAGCTCAGGTCATGATCTCGCAGTTCATGAGTTCAAGCCCCACGTCGGGCTCTGTGCTGACAACATGGAGCCTGCTTGGGATTCTGTCTCTCTCTCTCTCTGCCCCTCCCCTGCTTGCTCTCTATCTCTCTGTCAAAATAAATAAACAGACATTTAAAAAAACCAGTTAAAATGGTAAATTTTATGTTGTGTGTATTTTACCAAACCTAAAAAAGGAACTGTTCCCAGGGTTCTCAGCTCCCAAGGACCAGAGCATGACGAAGAACTCAGGGGGGCCTCACAGAGACCACAGAAATGTTGTTGGCAGCGTGGCTAATGACTGAAGCTGCATGTCTACCGAGAGGCTGGCACTGTGTAGTCACAGGGGACGGTGGCATCCCCAAGGTCACACATTGAGGAGATGGCAGAATAGGAATCTGAACCCAGGTCTCTGTGACTCCAGTGCATTGTCCTCTGAACTCTTCGGTCGTTGTGACCAAGGCCAAGTTCTTACCATCATCCCAGGATGTGGCCATAGCCTCATGGGCATCGGAGGCCCCTTTATCTGACCTTCTTCCCAGAACTCTAGGACGGGCCTGGGGATCCAGGAATGTGAATGCCCCAGACCTTCAGTCTGGAGGTCCTTGCGGTTGTCTGAGGCCCCCCGGCCATCACTGGGGTGCGCGTTGAGCAGAGAAGGCAGGGGAGGTCCCTGGATTTGAGCGTCTAACATCAGATCACCAAAACACGTCCCCAGATAATTTTGTTTTATAAGTTTCAGGCCAACCTCGGAGTTGAAAACTCTTGCCCAGGGGAGGGTAGCATTCTCCCTGCTCATTTCCTGCTTGGGCTAATGAAGCCCTCTGTCCCTTGCAGGAGTGGGGGCAGGTGTGTCCTGTGGCCACCTGGCAGGTTGCTTGAGCTTGGCCAGTACCGAGGGCCATGCTGTACTCTGGGAATTAAAATCACAGCTTCTTGCTCAGCACATACAACTCATTCCAAAAGGGGTTTATTGTCCCCGCAGGCTCCACCATCCACCACGCTACTGGGAGCCCTGCTGCTTTTTGGAAGGTCCTGAAGCAGTTTGGAAGACCAATGCCACAGGCTGCTGGGCTGGTAGGGCAAATGTTTGCTTGGAACCAGGGTTGTGTCCAGGCTGGTGGCGGACTCCCACAGCCCCAGGGACCAGACCTGGCAAGCCCACTTAGATATCATGCCATTTACCGACTGAACGAACAGGGTCCATCGCAGGGGGTGGGGGGCAGGCTGGTGGTGCCCTGCACATTCACAAAGGGCCTCAAATGTGGACACTGTTATTCTCTCCAAAGGAGCGGATAGTCCTGGATGGCTCCAGCGGCCCCCAACAGTGTTTAATAAAAACAAGTTAGGTGGTACCATTTACTGAGTGCTTTACGGTTGGTACTAATCTTGGTTCACAGTATGAACCGAGCTATTCTTCATATCGAACCTATGAGGAAAACTACCATTATCATCTCTGCTTTATAGATGGAGACACTGAGGTACAGAGAGATGAAGTGACCCTCCGAGTCATACAGCCAGTAGTAGGTGGGGCCATGCAATGTAGGCCCTGGGACCGCGCGTCCAAACCCTGCTGCCTGCCTCCCGCACAAGAAGATGCTGTTGAAGGTGAGGGGTTCTAATAGTCCATGAGGTCTAGTACGACTTCTTTTTTTTTTTACATTTATTTATTTTTTTGAGAGACATAGAGAAAGCACAAGCTGGGGAGGGGCAGAGAGAGAAGGAGACACAGAATCCAAAGCAGGCTCCAGGCTCCGAGCACAGAGCCCGAGGCGGGGCTCCCACTCACAAGCCGTGAGATCATGACCTGAGCCGAAGTCGGATGCTCAACCGACTCAGCCACCCAGGTGCCCCTGTCTAGTACCACCTCTTGGGGTTTGTTATTATTATTATTATGTGTGTGTGTGTGTGTGTGTGTGTGTGTATATATATAATGTTTATTTATTTTTGAGAGAGAGAGAGCAAGCAGGGGTGGGACAGACAGAGAGAGGACACAGAGGATTCAAAGTGGGCTCTGTGCTGACCACAGAGGGCCCAATGGGGGGCTCAAACTCAAGAACTGGGAGATCATGACCTGAGCCAAAGTCGGATCCTCAACCCACTGAGCCTCCAGGCAATCCTGTTATTAGTATATTTTTATTTTTTTTGACGTTTATTTATTTTTGAGAGACAGAGAGAGACAGAGCATGAGTGGGGGAGGGGAAGAGAGAGGGAGACACAGAATCCGAAGCAGGCTCCAGGCTCCGAGCTGTCAGCACTTAGCTCGAGGCAAGGCTTGAACCCATGAACCGCGAGATCATGACCTCAGCTGAGGAAGCCGGACACTTAACCGACTGAGCCACCCAGGCACCCCTGTGATATTTTAAAAAATACTGGGAACCACACAAAATGGAAAGGGCCTGGGGATGGCTCTCAGAGGCCTGTGAATTAAATACTGAATTAAAAGGCCACATGCTACCACCAGCACTGGAGGCCTGGAATGACTCGGGCCCAATTTTGGCATGCTCTCCTCACGCCATCTGAAGTGCCTGCCCTTTCCAGGCTGGTTCCTCTTCTTGGGTCAGGAGAGGCTTTACTAAAGCATTTAAAACAGGATCAAGGAGTTCAAACCTATTACTCATGCGGGTGGCACACCAAACCCAAGAACCATCTCCCATGGGTCCTGGTGGGAAGGGCTCAGGCAAGGTGGGGGGAGGGGGCAGACCTGCTGACACTTGCTGACCCATGCAGGCCACATGCTGGGAACTTCTGCCATCTCTCTTGCTCTCTCTTTTTACTTTAAAGAGAGAAAAAGAGAGAGAGCGAGAGTACGACGGCATGTGCGCACTTGAGCGTATAAGCAAGTGGGGAGGGGCAAAGGGAGCGAGAATCCCAAGCAGGTTCCACGCTCAGCGCAGAGCCTCACGAGGGACTCAGATACCACCACCCTGGGATCATGACCTGAACTGAAATCAAGAGTTGGACGTTTGAGCGACTGAGCCACCCAGGCGCCCAGCTTCTGCTCTCTCTTTAAGCCTGATCATAACTCAGAGATGTGGATATGATCGGCCCTGATTACAGAAAAGGAAATTGAGGCCCAAAGGGAGGTGACCTGTCCAAGTCACAGAGTTACTCAGGGGCCAAGAGGTGGGCTCAGGTCTGCCAGGGCTCTTGTTGGTACCAAGGCTGCCCTGCTAAGTGCCTTACTTTTGGGGAAATGGGCTGTGGTTTAGGCACCAGACCTAAAAATATGGAATGTCTCATCCAGACACAAGAGTGAGAAGGACTTAGAAAGGAGAACACGGGTGGATGGTGTTCAGTGACAGGGCTCATGGAAGGGCTTCTGGTCGACGATGTGTGGGGCTGCCAGGGTCCTGTGTCTTAGTGCAGAGACTTTAGGGGACTTCTTTTTTTTTTTTTTTTTTTCAACGTTTATTTATTTTTGGGACAGAGAGAGACAGAGCATGAACGGGGGAAGGGGCAGAGAGAGAGGGAGACACAGAATCGGAAACAGGCTCCAGGCTCTGAGCCATCAGCCCAGAGCCTGACGCGGGGCTCGAACTCACGGACCGCGAGATCGTGACCTGGCTGAAGTCGGACGCTTAACCGACTGCGCCACCCAGGCGCCCCTTTAGGGGACTTCTTGAAGGATCCTTCTGAGTGACGGATGTAAGGTACATGGGTACCCCATGTTGGGGCCACCCGGTCACAGGCCATTTCTTGGGCTTAGCAGAGTGCCCTCCCCACTGCCCTTGACTCAGGCTACGGAAGGGACTAAGCAAATTCACACGAAGAATGAGGGTCTGGGAGATACCCTGGCACTCCTCTCCCATGGGGCTCAAAGCATCTCTGAAGGGTAAAGAGGCCCTGACCAGCCAGCTGGCCTGGACTGGAAGAAGTGTGTAGGGAGGGACTCTCTACCCCTGCCCGGGCTCTCAAAAGGTGGAGGTTGGGAGGTTAACCTGAATATGGAAAGAGCTGGTGCCCAGGCAAAGAAAGATATTGGATACCAAGAAATTGCGGCTGCCCAGGCGGGGAGTACATCCGGAGCACCAGCTGTGGGTCACTGGTGTTAGGTACAAAAGCTTGGGGTCACTCTCTGGGGCTCGGCCAGACCCAGATCTGTGCTGGTGCAAATCAGCTTCTCCCCAGAGCCTATCATCTCCTGAGATCCTGTTTCCTGTTGGAAAACAGGCTCCAGAGAGACGCACAGAAACCAGCACATCCCAAATATACCAAATTCCTCAACTCCCCATTCACCCCAAAGCCTTAATCACTGACATATGGGCCAATGTGTATCCTTTCGAACTTAACGAAGGCCAGGATTTATTGCTTGCAGAGAATGAAAAGCTTTTTATTTTTTATTTTTTACTTTATTTTATTTTGAACTTAAAAGCCATTCATGAGAGCTTTGATTTTCATGAGAACGCCTCATAACCTGCAGGTTAACAGCCCCGCCCTGCCCCAAGCAGAAGGTCCTAGAAAAGGGCAGGTGAGGCCAGGCAGCTGGAGGTCTTTGGAACGTGGCCAACATGGTGTGGCCATGGACTTAGGGAATGACACTCAGGAAAAAAGGTGGCCACTTAGCCCGAGCCACCTGCTTCAAGGTGATCTGACCCCGTGGGCCCTGGACCTTGGACTCTAGGCTCCTTGGGACAGGAAAACAAAGCTTCCTGGAGGGAAGGCCATGCCAGCCGCCAGCAGGGCCTAGGGTGTTTTAACTTATGCATCTAGTAAATATGGGGAGCCGGTGGGTGCTAGGGTGACCAACCATTGCAGTGTGCCCAGGACTTTTCTAGGACTTTTAGGCAAATTGGGATAGGTGGTCACTCCGGCGGGCAGCCGGTGAGGAAGGAGGCTCTCAGCACTGCCTATGTACTGCCTGCTCCCCCTCACTCCCCACCCTCTGCCACAAGGCCTTCCTTCTGCTTCTTGAATTCTGCCCGGACTACTCTTACCTCAGGACCTTTGCACGTACATCTCTACACGGCTGACTCTTCACTGTGCCTTCCCTGGTGACTGTCTGAAGTGGCCTGCCCCTAGGCACTCTCTGTGATATTTTCCTGTTTTTATTTTCTTCCAGCCACTTCTCTCTATCTTATTGATTTTATTTGCCTTTTAGGATTTATGGTTTCTGTCTCCCCAGTAGAACGTCAGTTCCCTGAGGACTATTGGTTCATGAATGGGGCCTGACACATGGGCTGGTGCTGAACAAATGGTCAGGGCATGAATGAACTCTGTTCTCGTTGTGGGAGAGCCCTGAGGTCCTGGGACCCTGAAGACAGACAGCAGGAAGGACGCAGAGCCCTTTTGAGTCCAGGAGAAGGAGGAGGGATATAAACTCCGAGGCACCTGCTGGCTGATGGGTGTGCAACCAGACCTCATGTAATTCTCACAGTGGACCCACGGGGGCAGGGACACTAGTGCCCCTTGTTACAGAGCGAGGGAGGGACAAGGGCTACCCAAAGTCAATAGGCCCCACAGCCTGGGCCCACCGACACGACTCAAGTGTGAAGAACCTGCTGCAGCTTCACAGACCACTCGCTGCAGAGGAGCCTAGAGCCAGTGTGGGAAGATTTGAGGGGCCCCGAGGGGCTGCTCCCAGCACTATTGACTCACACTCTCAAGGGGCCTCGAGTAATTCACCATTTGTTTTTCTTGACCCCCAGGGCCAGGGCTGAGGCCCACACTCCCGCTGGAGAGTTTCAGCTGTCAAGAGCCGGGTCTGATTTCCCAGGCCCTCATTTGCTGAGTCTGCCTGGCTCAGAGGGGACTCCACCCGCTTCCCTGCCACCCAGTCAGCGGCTCCCTGCCCTTGGATGTTGTTGGGCCCTTACGGAGGGCCTGGGACCTGCTCTCCCTCCACACTCAGACAATCGGGTGCCAGCAGACCCTTCTACTTCAGCACTTGTTCTTCCTCCTGACCCTGGGGCGCTCAGTAACACTGGGCCCGGCCATGTTTAGGGCAGCGTTATTGTCTGACCAGCTTTATTGAGATAGAATTCACACACCACACAACTCACCCTTTCAATCTATTACACTATAAACATTTTTATTCTCTCCTTTTTCTAATGTTTATTTACTTATTTTTGAGAGAAAGAGAGGGTGAGCCAGGGAGGGGCAGAGAGAGAGGTGGGGAGAGAATCCCAACCAGGTTCCATGCTTCCAGCTCAGCACTTGACATGGGGCTCGATCCCACAAATCGTGACATCGTGACCTGAGCTGAAATCAAGAGTCAGAGGCTTAACTGACTGAGCCCCTGAGGCGCCCCTCATTTTTATTATTTCTGAAAAATAATAAGTGGTAAGTTTATTTCTTAAAAATTGTGGTCACCGAAAAGTGACTATCTTCACCATTGTTGAGATACAGTTGAGCAGCATTAAGCATGTTCACGCTGTTGTGCAACAATCACCCCCATCCGTCTCCAGAACTCTCTTGTCTTGCAAAACTGAAACTCTGTCCCCATTAAACACCAACTTCCCATCCCCGATCCTGCCAGCTCCTGGCCACCACCTCTCCCCTTTCTGTCTCTATGGATTTGCCTGCTCTAGATATGTCATATGAATGGGATCGCACAGTATCTGTCCTTTCATGACCAGCTTGTTTCACTCAGTCTGAGGCCCGCAAGGGTCAGCATCTTCTTCCTTTTTGGGGCACGTGGGTGGCTCAGTCGGTTAAGTGTGCGACTCTTGATTCCAGCTCAGGTCATGATCTCAAGGTTGTGAGACTGAGCCCCCAGTCAGGGTGGTTCTCTCCCAAATGCCAGAACATCATCGAGGCGTGGTCAGCCGCATAGAGCACCTGGTGGGATTTCATACCTAGAGGCAGTGCTCAGGAAGTGTGGGCAGGTGCATCCACTCACGTTCCTGGGGTCTGCCGGGTAGATGATGATGCTCTTCTCTGAGACAGGGAATTCAGAGGGAGAAAGGAACTGGGGACAGTGATTAGGCTGTTCAGTTACTTTCCACCAGCACTGGTGAGGGACTTCTGTCTCAGCTCAGAATAGCCTGTGGCTGGAGCATGAACTTTGGCAGCAGACCACCCTGGGCCAAATCCTGGCCTTGTCACTTGACGCTGTGTGACCCCAAGCCAGTGACTTGCTCTCTCTGAGTCCATTTTCCTCCTCGATAGGATGAGATAGACGGTGGCTGTGGAGAGCACGTTAGGATTGACATGACAGAGCTCAGAACAGCACCTGCCATACAGTAAACACTTACTAATCCTAACAGTAGTAGGAGCAGAAATAATCTCTGGTGGTTTATGAGTTTTGTAAACTCATAATTGGCCTCCAGCCTCCATCCCCTGAGCACACAGAAGACAACATAGCACCATAGAAAGTACCTGAGGCTTGTAATATTTTGTAGGAAACAAAGAGATGTTTAAAGAGAGAGAAGAGGGGCGCCTGGGTGGCTCAGTCGGTTAAGCATCCGACTTTGGCTCAGGTCATGATCTCGTGGTTCGTGCGTTCAAGCCCCGCGTCGGGCTCTGTGCTGACAGCTCAGAGCCTGGAGCCTGCTTTGGATTCTGTGTCTCCCTCTCTGCTCCTCCCTCACTCACGTTCGCTCTCTCTCTCAAAAAAAAAAAAAAAAAAAAACCCATAAAAAAATTAAAGAGAGAGAGAATAAATCAATTGGTTTTCCAGTGTGTTTGCTGGACCAGCAAATTATACTTATAAAAAATGCAAATTCTTGGGTCACTCCAGCTCCACTGAATCTGAAACTGGAGTGGGGCTGAGCCCCCAGCCACCTGAGCACTTTCAAAAGTAACCCCAGCACGCCCCCTCCGCCACACCGCCTCCACCGCCAGCAGTAACTGACCCAGGAGCTGCCTGAGTCTGGGGACACCCAGGCGTCTCTGGCCAGAAAATAGCATGTGAATAGATGGGAGAAGCCCCAAGCAGAACCCATTTCTTTTTCTTTAAAAAAAAAAAAAAGGAAAGAAAAGAAAAGAAAAAAAAGCAAGTGTTTTGGAATTGGACACAGCTGGCTTTGAATCCCAGTTCTGCCATACACCAGCTGTGTGACTTGGGACAAGTTCCTTTTCTCTAAGCATCTTTTAGTTCCTCTGCAGGGTAAAATAACTCCCACCTTCTTGGCTGGGATGTGGGCACACTGCCTTGTACATGGCAGGTCCACAGGCAGGAGCCCCCTTCCCTGCTCCCCATGGCATCACAGCACCCCTCCAGAGCTCTGGGAATAGTCCAAGTAGCACTGACGTCTCCCCATTACAGAAGCCTGATGGAGAACTGTGCTCCACTAAGATCCTGAGCCCCGGGGTCCACTAAGATCCTGAGCCCCACCTCCTAACACCATCACATCGGGGGTAAGGACTTTAATATCTGAGTTCAGGGGGGACAAACGTCCAGGTTATAACAATGGTGCAACACGGATGAACCTTGAAGACATTATGCTAGGTAAAATCAGCCAGACACAAAAGGAGAAATCCTGTGTGATTCTATATCAGTGAAATAGCTAGATGTCTAGAACAGACAAATTCATAGACAGGAAATAGATTAAAGATTACAAGGGGTTGGGGGAAGGGGGAATGGAGAGTTAGTGCTTAATAGGTACAGAGTTTCTTTTGGGGCCAGTGATAAAGATTCAGAACAAGACAGTGGTGATGGTTGCACATTATAAATGTGCCAAATGGCCACTGAACTGTAGTACATTGAAGAGTGGTTTAAAAGGCACATTTTATGTGTAATTTACTAGCATTTAAAAAAGTAATATAGTAACAAAATGTGGTATATACATACCATAGAATACTGTATACTATTCAGCCTTAAAAAAGGAGAACCTTTTTTTTAAATGTCTATTTATTTATTTTGGAGAGAGAGTGCACAAGTGGGTAAGGGGCAGGGAGAGACAGAGAGAGAGAAAATCCCAAGCAGACTCCATGCTTTTAGCACAGAGCCTGACTCAGGGCTTGAACCCACAAACCATGAGATCATGACCTGAGCTGAAATCAAGAGTCAGACGCTCAACTGACTGAGCCACCCAGGCGCCCCTGTCTTACTGGAAGCCTCACAATGAGGCTTGCCACAATGTGGCAAGACACTATTACCCCCATGTCATTGCTATGGATCTGCAACATCAAGAAGTTAAGTTACAGGCCTCAAATCACAGTCAGGAAGAGAAAGAACCAGAGTCGCCCTCACTCTGTCCCTGCGGGGTCCCTACGAGCATCTCTCCATGGATCGATGGTCACAGCCTCCTCCGTGGCTCTCCTATCTCCTGTCATTCTCTACCCAGCAGTCAGGTCCTTCAGAACCACAAATCTGATCCCACCACTTCCCTTTAAAGCCATCCATGGGCTCCCCACTGTCCTGGAGATACACAGTCTGAGCTCCTCAGCCTTTCCGGCTGAGCCAGGTGCCCCCTTCTGGCCTGCTCTGCCCACCCCCCACTGAGTTGTCCTCCATACATCTCTCCTGGCCCACCTTTTGCTAGAACCCCTGGCCCAGAACATGCACCAGCCCCTGAGCTGTGTTGCTCATGTCTCCAAATGTCCTTTCTCCCATTTCTTGCCAGGAAAACTCCTATTCATCCTTCAAGACCTAGACAAGTCATGGACTGTCTTCAGGGAAGACTTCCTCACTGCCCACTCTTGGGCCCAGGGATAGTCACTTGCTACAGTACCTGTTAGGGCACTGGGATGGAGCTGTCTGCCCATCTGTCCAGTCTGCCTTGGTCCTCTAAGAGCGGAGTCTCAGGCCCAGGCCAAATCCAGCTAAACTGGACCAAGGTGGATGGTCGCCAGTGGCCCTGTAAAGTCCAGGGCGTCCACCAGTGGCTTGCATCTGGGTCTGATCTCTGGTGGGCACTGGAAAAGAAGATGCGCTCTTTTCTCCTTTATTGTTAAGCACTTGTGACTGTCCCCCTCTGCCCCCTGGGGTGGGAAACCGCCAGTTTATGAACCCAGGGCAAGGTCTTTCTAGCCTGGGCTGCTGGAAACCACTTGGGGCAGATAGAGTCCGGGTACACTGCTCTTAACTGCTCTCCGGGGACAGCCCTGAGCCCCCAGATAATTAGCCACATGTGTGTGGGAGACAGGCCTGTTTTTTTTCCCAAGGATTTATGAGACGGGGGAGTGTTCTCATTGACCTCCATTTCAGGAAAGGCCTCTTTCTGGAACACTTGCCGAATATATTCCATCAACAGTAAAGCACATATGCTCACAGTAAGCCTGCTTGACATCGTCATACCCAGCATATGTTTCCTGTCTCCTGCGCATTTTAGCAACTCGCTCTGGGGGCTGCGTGTGTTTCTGAGGGTCCCCAAACAAAGCTGCGAAGGAAGCACTTATAATTTACCCTTCATGAAAGCCATCACTGCTCTTTCCAAACATACTTAGAAGTGGGTTCAAAGTTTATTTAGAGAAAAAAAAATTTTTTTTTAATAGACAGAAGGAGAGTGTTTGTGAATTCTTTCTCCCAAGCCCTCCCCCTTGGGACCCTGGGAACAACTCCTCAGCTCACAGACACAGACACGGAGACCGTGAACGTGTGGCCATGGGGTCCTCTGTCCGCTCAGGTGGTTCTCGAATTCATCTTCTGTTTACTCACTTGTTATGCTTTTTCCACCTCCATCCCACTGCTTTTCTTTTCCTTCTCCTCAGGCACTGTTACCTCATCATAATTCATTCATCCATTTAGCCCTCCGTGGAAAAATGGCTCAATACATAGTATTGGGTAAATGAGCGGTGTTACTTATTCAGGCAATCAAATATCCACCTGGATATTTGTTCACCTGTCCGTCCATTGAATTATCCATCTTCATTCATCCATCCTTTCGCTCATTTTTCTGTCCCACATTAACCCACTCTGTGCCAGGCACCTGGGATGGTCACAAGGAGCTGGGAGGTGACAGGCAAGCAGCCAATCACAACGCAGCATGGGGAGTGAGGTCAGGGAGATGGGCAGGTGAAGTGGGGGCCCTGGGGAAAGGTCCAGGATGCCTGGGATCGGTGCCGGTACAGAAGGGAAGGCAGAGCCATGCACAGGTGGAAAACTTGCCCCGCTTCCCTGTCTCCCAGAACCCACGGGACAGCAGCATGGAGTTCTGGCCACACCACGCCATGGTCTGAAACTCCACCTGTGCCTTATAGACGTGTTATGTCAGAAACAACCCTCTTGACTGGGCCTGTTCAAATCTGTCTCTGTCTTAGTGTATTTATTTTGAGAGAGAGAGAGAAAGAGAGAGAGAGAGCACACAAGAGCGAGGGAGGGGCAGAGACAGAGGGAGAGAGAGAAATCCTAAGCAGGCTCCGCAGTGCAGAGCCCGAGGCGGGGCTCGAACTCATGAATTGTGACATTATGGCCTGAGCCAAAATCAAGAGTCAGATGCTCAACTGGCTGAGCCACCCAGGTTCCCCTGTCTCTCTCTTATTGATCCTTACAGTAATCCTGTACCTCCACCCTGGAGGAACCTGGGGCTTGGGAGAGGGGAGGGGCAGACAGGATGTGACAGAGCCCACCTGTCACAATTGGAGGAGTAGTGGTCAGTCTAGGTAGCTCACTGCAGCCACTGGTCAGTAGGTGGCCCTCAGGACAGCTCCAGCCACTGGCTTATCTGCTCCTCTGAAGGCTTCCAGGGTGCTTGGGACTTGGGCTTGATTGCTTGGGGTCGGGGTTCTCCCTGCACCCCATAGGTCCCAGAGCTAATGGGACATCCCTGGCAGATAAACTGTGATCCCTCTCCAGGAAGCCTAGGCCTAAAAGTCCCCCAACCTCCCCAACCCCTGGCCCAAACCCTGCTATGTCACTGCCTCTCTTCTCCTGGCCTTGGGCCAAGGGGCTAAGGAAGAAAGCCTCACTTGCAGAGCACGGACCACACAGGCCAAATTCCAGGCTCTGGTCAGGCCCTGGGCTCTGGGTCCTGCAGAGAGCGTGGCCATGGTCCCAGAGAGAGCATTCTGGGAGCTAGCTTGCCCAACACTGCCCCACCTGGGCAAGAATGGCAGGCAGTCCCTCTGCAGGGCCTCAGAAAGAAAGAAGTTATATTCAAGTCTGCTCAGAGGTCTTTAATGTTATGTGGTACATTAATGATCGTGTGGCTCAATTAATTTATTAAAAAAACAACAACAGAAAAGTACCATTTGGTGAAGACACACAGCCTAAACCAACCCTCATGGATGTTAGTTCTAGATGCTTAAAGAGGGAACTAACCTGAGGGACCTGTTAAATAAATAAGAATAAATAAGAATAAATAAAAGAATAAAAAAGAAATAAAATAAAATAAAAAAGAATAAAAGAAAAAAAAGAATAAATAAATATAAATAAATAAGAATAAAAGGAGCCTGCCTGATAGTTAAAGATGGGAGATGGGGTGTATCATACATTTGGCTCTACTATGTCCAGAAACCTGGGCTCCAACGGCAGAGAAGTCAGGAAAGGAAACACAGTAGGAAAGCAGTAATGTTTAGGAAGCTGGGAAGGAGCCAATGAAGGGTTATTGCCTGTGCAGAAGTGGGACAGCCAAAACTTGAAGCCGGCAAACACTCAAGAGTAACCAACCCACAATGCAAACACCCAAAGCACTCAGGACCTGGCAGCACCAGTTACCTGGTGAGCTGGAATCTAGACCAGGGATCTCCAATTATAGTCCAGGGTCCAAATCTGGCCCACCATTGATTTGTATAAATAAAGTTTTATTAGGGCACAGCCATGTCCACTTATTTATGGGCAGTCTGTAGCTGCTTTTGTGCTATAATGGCAGAGTTCAGTAGTTTCAACGGAGATGGTATTGGCCCAGATACCGGATGGTATCTGGACAGGTGTCCTTCTTCAAGCTGGGTAGAACCCTGGTGTGTGTGGAGGGGGGGGGGGTGGTGGTAATTTTCTGGAGACAGGAAAATAGTGTCTTGCATATAGGATGCCAGGCAAAATTGAGGGAGGAATACTATTAACTGAAAGTTGACACATGGAATGCGGAGGACCCCACACCTCTCCTTCCTCAGTAGGGCTCCAGGACACGGGCTACCAGGCCCTTGATTCCAGGCAGAAGATGAGAAGGCTCTTCCTAGGGGTTCTGATGAGCCTAGGAGAAAGATCCAGCCAGCTCACACCCCTGTGAAGCCACGGTTGACCAGCCCCTTCTGTGCCCATGGAGTTGCCAGTGGGCTTTTTAGGTTTCCACTATGAAAAATGAGCCAAAGGTGCTGGACATTTGAGACAGCCTCTTAATGAAAGACCGAGGCCAAAACAAGTGGAGAAAAGCAACTCAGAGGATACAGATTTTCAAAAACACAACACTTAACAACAACAATATGTTTGGAGAAATGGCTGATATATCCATGAAACAAGATCAGAATGCTATTAAAAAGAAATATGCATACAGAGAAAGAGAGATACCATATGTTTTCACTCTTATATGGATCCTGAGAAACTTAACAGAAACCCATGGGGGAGGGGAAGGAAAAAAAAAAAAAAGAGGTTAGAGTGGGAGAGAGCCAAAGCATAAGAGACTCTTAAAAAGTGAGAACAAACTGAGGGTTGATGGGGGGTGGGAGGGAGGGGAGGGTGGGTGATGGGTATTGAGGAGGGCACCTTTTGGGATGAGCACTGGGTGTTATATGGAAACCAATTTGACAATAAATTTCATATATTGAAAAAAAAAAGAAATATGCAGAGAACATTGGCACAAAATGTGTTGCAAATAGAAATCATGGTAGTAAAGTGTGTTGCAAATCAAAATTATGGTAGCAAAGATTTAAATTTCATTTGAAGTACAGTTGCAAGAATAAGTCTAAGAAAGTTGCAAGAATAAGTCTCCAAGAAAGCAAAACAATAGGCCAAACGGATGCAGAAAATAAGACAGAAGAGATAAGGAAATCAGCACAGGAAATCAGGAGCAGCCTAGGTACTGTCCTTTCTGCCAATAACAAAAACTTCAGAAAGAGAGAAAAGAGAACTCTGGAGGGGGAAATCATTCAAGACATAATTCAAGAAATTTTTGCCTGAGAATGCAGCTCAGTGAAAGAAAATAGACCTTGCTAACAGACCAGGCACTCCATCTTGAAATTTCAGAACACTGGGGTAAAGGAGATGATCCTGAAAACCTCCTGCGAGAAAGTAGCAGATTTCATGCAAAACAACAGAAAAAGGGAGGGCTCTGGACTTCTAATAGATAATGACTAAAATGGAAAAATCAAGGGGTGCCTGGGTGGCTCAGTCGGTTAAGAGTCCGACCCTTGATCTTGGCTCAGGTCATGATCTCGTGGTTTGTGAGTTTGGGCCCCACATCAGGGCCCTGCGATGACAGTGCAGAGCCTGCTTGAGATTCTCTCTCCTTCTCTCTGCCCCTCCCCCACTCATTCTCTCTCCAGTCTCTCACATAAACTTTAAAAAATATATAAAAATCAAGAAGTCACAGGATATTCATGTTATTCAGAGGAAGGTGATAATTTCCAACGGAACCCCACTATTTGCCAGGGACTGGGGAGAGAACAGGAGTAAGCTAGGCACAGCCCCCACCATCATTACAGACTAGTTGGGGGAGACAGGTGTTGGCTCAAGGGTGTTACCAAATTACAGACTGGTAAGCGCTATGAAGGAAACATACAGGAGGGACCTCCTACAGTATGTCGTAGGTGAACACAGTCTGGCCTCTGCAGGCTCCAGGTTTCCCTGAGAAACTTTTGCTTCAGATGAGGCCAGGCAGCCCCTTGGAGCTGACTGGGCAAAGAGAGGAAGGCGTCCCAGGCAGGAAGGACAGCAGGCACAAAGGCCCTGCCATGACAGGTAGCAGGGCCTCCACCTTGCACTCCCATCGGGTCCCCCTAGAACTGATGGCTGGGCCTCACCCCCCACAGAGTTTCTGGTTTCAGTAAGTCTCAGGGTGGGTCTTCAATTTGTAATTCGAACAATTCCCGGATGATATTGACGCTGCTGGCCCAGAACCAGTTTGAGAAGCATTGACCTAAAGTCCGTGGAGCCCAGTCCTAAAGAATTTGTGTTTTATCCTTCAGGCCAGCGCTTCTCAAACAGGAGGCTTGTTGAGAGAGCAGATTTCCAGGTCACCCCCAGAGATTCTGATTCCCAGTCCTGGCAACGTGTACTGACTTGGATACCCGTGGTCCCAGGGGTGGGCGGGGGCCACTCGAGGGGTGGGAGCCAGGGGACTGGGCGGGCACCTGTTGCAGCCATGCGTGAGAGTGACGATGGGGCCTCACAACTCAGGCAAGGGACTAGAGGCAGAGAGGGCATTCAGACGGCAGGACTGAGGACTGATGGCTTCAGGACGATAAAACTGAAGGGTGGGGGCACCTGGGTGGCTCAGTCAGCTGAGTGTCGGCTCAGGTCATGATCTCACACTTCGTTGAGTTCGAGCCCCGCATTGGGCTTGCTGATGTCAGTGTGTAGAGCCTGCTTCAGATCCTCTGTCTCCCTCTCTCTCTTCCCCTCCCCCGCTTGCATGCACACTCTCTCTCAAAAATAAATACACATTAAAAAAAAATAAAAAAAACCCCGAAGGGTGTGCAGGAAAACACAGCTAGCCTGGGGCGGGGGGTTGGCTCTGGTCTTGGGGGTCTGGGATCTGACCTCCGGCTCCCCAGACAACAAGTGCTGTCAGTTCCAACGCCTCAAAGCCTCTTTGTCAGGCAGAAAGCCCTTCTTCTCCAGGTGGCCAATTTCAAGTTGCAAGCGTCAGCTGGATTTTTCTGCTCACGGCACCCCCGCCAAACCTGTTCACCAGTTCACTGCCAAACTGATTTCCAAATTTTATCAGACAAATTTATTCCCAGGTGAAAACAGCCGTATCTGATTTCTTGACTGTGGACGACGCAGTCAGGATGGAAATCTGCTGTGTCCGACTTTAGAATCCACCAGAGTCAGCTTCCATTTCTAAGACAACTGGACAGGGGTGCCTGGGTGGCTCAGTCAGTTAAGCGTCCGACTTCAGCTCAGGTCATGGTCTCTCGGTTTGTGGGTTTGAGCCCCATGTCGGGCTCTGTGCTGACAGCTCAGAGCCTGGAGCCTGCTTGGATTTCTTTCTCTTCTTCTCTCTCTGTACCTCCCCCCTCACACATTCTCTCTCAAAAATAAACATTAAAAAAAAAAAAGACAACTGGACAAAGCCTCAGTTCTGACTGGGTCCCCTCAGATGGTGTGGGCTGGCCCCCGAGCCCCACCTGCTGCCCTGTCTCCCCAGGAGAAGGGCCCAGAGACTTTTGCTTTCCTGTTATTTTCAGATCCCACTACCTTCTCTCCCCCGAAAACTATGAAGTACTGACCCCCACACACACTGTATCTCTGTGGGCTTTGACTTTCTTGGGTTTGTCCTGTCCCCAGTTCTCACTGTCTGTTCATTCAGGGCATGTCCTTCTCCTGGTCAAGCCATCGAAAGCCTTCCTCTGCATTCAGGTAAAGATCCACCACCTCCCCTTGGCCCACAACACACTCTGCCCCTGGGCTACACCTGCGACTTCATTTCAAATCCCCCAGCCCCGGTTTAACCGCACGGACCTTCCTTCCGCTCTTCCCGTGTCCCCACCCCCATTCCTGCTTCAGAGGAGGGGTCCTCGGTCTGGGAAGCCCAGCCACCTCCCTGTGGCTGGCTCCTTCTGTCACCCGGGTCTTAGCTCAAATGTCACCTCCTCAGAGTGGCGCTCTCTAATGGCCCTGGCTCATCAGCTCCCCACTGTCTTTCCCACCTCATGTGTCACCTGCCCACTGTATGTCTTCATGCTGTGAGAATATAAGCTCCTTGACAGGACAGATCTCGTCTGTTTTATTTCCTAGTGCTTGGCACTCAGAAGTACTTGTTGAGCGAACGAAATGAGAAAACAAAGACCCAACTGGGGCAATGACTTGCCCCAAATCACACGCTGTCACGGTGTGTTGCCTGTGGTTCCCCTCCCATCACCAGGGCATTGGTGAGGGCAGCTTGGGGAGGCTCTGTGTGGCCAAAGGAACCTTCTGGAAGGCAGAATTGCTGCTTCTGGGTTTCTCTTGCTGCAGAGCCTGCAGACCAGGCAACAAAGTGCAGGGTCCCAAGTAGAGGCTGTGAAGCCAAGTAGACCTGGGCTGAATCCCCGCTTCGCCCTGGGTAGGTCACCTAATCTCCCCAAGGCTCGGTTTCCAAGTCTGCAAACCCAGGATCTCTTGGCATCTACCTTCTCGAGTTGTGAGGCTTACATAAGAGCCACCACCGGGGCACTGATCACAGGCCTGTCACTTGGTAAATGTTGCAATAAAAATGAAAGAGGCCACTCTGCCCGCCAGGGGCCGAGGCTCGGAACTCACAATCCAGCCTGAGTCCTGTGTTCTGATGAGGGGTGCTGGCTGTGTGCCCCTAGGGTTCCGCAAACGGCCCCCGGGGGAAATCAGTGGCTTGGAGATGGTGCCCCATTGGGCGGGGTCCTTAGGCGGGTGGGGCTCTGGGGGCAGACAGGGCCGCCATCAGGAGGGTGCGGCAGGCACAAATGCCACAAGGCACAGGGGTTTGGACACAGACACTTGGCTTCTTGATTTCCGGCAGAGCTGGGACATCTGCGTGGTTTTTCATCTTTTAATCCCAGCTGTTATCAGTTGCTGGGAAATAGCCGAGCCCAGTCTCCATCCAAGCTGGCAGAACCTTCCTCTAAATTCCACAAAGAGAACAAAGAGTTCCCAAAGAGTGACAGCTGCCCAGGCTGGCAGCCCGGGGAGGGGGGCCAGGCCAGGAGGAAGGCACGTGCAAGCCGGGCGAAGATGCTTGGCCAGGAGGGTGGGCACAGCTGCCAGGAAGCTGCCCGCTGGCCTGCCAGGGACCACCCTGGGCTCTGGGCGTCTGAGGGCATCTTTTCTCTGAGCAGTGCCTTTGTTATCTGGGAACTCTGGAGCCTCCTGTAGTGTGAAGTTCCTGGGCCGAGACCACTCCAGGCAAGGTGGGTGGTGGTTTGGCGGGGTCTCGGCTGGGTGACCGCCCCCCCCCTTCCCTGGAGCGGTCGGGGGTCATTTGTGGCCGTCCCAAACCTTTCGGTCACCCTGTTCACTTCTGGATGCCTCCCCATGGCACAACCTTGCAACACTGGTTACAAACCTCCCCGCTTTGTTGGGGTGAGTGGTGGGTGTCATTTACAGCCCACTTGTCAGTCAGTCACATCTGAGCTGAGTTAGGGGGGCACAGAGGCAGGGCTCAGGGCTTCTGCTGTGCAGGGAGAGGCAGAGCGATTCTGAGCCAGCAGCCGTGAGGAAGCTTCCTGATCTGGTGGGAGTGTTCTTGGCAGTCTGGTTCAGAGGTGGCTCTGGGAGCCATTCAGGGAAACTCCTGTCTTCCTTCATATCCCTTAATGAAGCTTTTATTCTTTTTTTTTCTTCTTAAACTGGCTTAAACTGGATTCTGTTGTCTGCAACTATGAATCCTGACAAAGTCCTTCCAATGACTCCCTGGCAGTTTTCTTTCTTTCTTCCTTTCTTCCTTTCTTTCTTTCTAATACATCATTTTTTAACGTTTATTTATTTTTGAGAGAGGGAGCGCGCATGAGCAAGCACGAGTGGGGGAGGGGCAGAGAGAGAGGGAGACACAGAATCCGAAGCAGAGGCTCCAGGCTCTGAAATGTCAGCACAGAGCCCGACGTGGGGCTCGAACCCACAAACTGAGAGATCATGACCTGAGCCGAAGTCAGAAGCTTAACTGACTGAGCCACCCAGGTGCCCCTCTTTCTTTCTTTATTAAACTTTTTTTTTCAATGTTTATTTATTTTTGAAGGAGAGAGAGACAGAGCATGAGTGGGGGAGGGGCAGAGAGAGAGGGAGACATAGAATCTGAAGAAGGTTCCAGACTCTGAGCTGTCAGCACAGGTGCCCCTAAACTTTTCTTTTTTAATGTTTATTTATTCTTAAGAGAGAGACAGAGCACAAGCAGGGGAGGGGCAGAGAGAGAAAGGGAGACAATTCAAAGCAGGCACCAGGCTCCGAGCTGTCAGCATAGAGCCCGATGCAGGGCTCAAACTCACAAACCTCGAGATTGTGACCTGAGCCAGTCAGACACTTAACCGACTGAGCAACCCAGGCACTCCCCTGGCAGTTTCAAACCCAACTGCCTAAAGGGATAAGTGGTGGATAAGTGGGTCACATAGATAAAGGGAACAGACCCATTAGCAAAGACTTGCGAGGCAGCCTTTTGGTCTGTATTTGATACAGAAATCCAATTCAGAGAAGCCCTTCTTCACTAGGAGAAAGGGAAATGGAAGTCCCAGAGTAAATGGTGACTGATACACAATTTTAGGGCCGGGAGACAATAAGGAATAGTGGAGATTGTGATGCCCTGGAGACACTATCAAATATCTAAAGGGGGCAGCTCTTCTGTAGTTACAATGAACCGTTTCCAGATCCTTCCATTTTCCAAGAGAAGCCAGAAACCAGGATTTAACGTGAAATGTCCCATATTTTAAATTGTTAAGTCACATTTAAAATATATTGCAGGCCAAAAAAAAAAAATCCCCCAAAAGAACAACCAAAAAACCCCAGAAGCTCACCACCTTGGAGTCTGGGTTTGCCCTGGGGCTGCCCCTTTGTGACTACAGCCTTGTGGGATCAAGTTCCAGCTCTTTTTGATGGCATGTAAAGCCCTTTGTATGAAGCCCGGTTTCCTTCCTCCCCTCCCCCATCCCTGCAAGCACAGACCCTTTGCCCTTTATCCAGGCTGCTTTCCTGTCCAGCTACACCCTTTCCCTCTTCAGTCTCCAGCCTGGTGAATGCCTATGCATCCTCTAAGACCACCCCGATGACCAAGTCCTTGGTGAAATGCACCCCAATCTCCTGGATCCGAGGCATACGGTCTTGGGGCTCCCACAGTCCCCTCTACGTCCTTTCCTCTTGGTGCTTCTAACCAGCAGGCCCTCTGTCCTCAACCCAGGTCCAGGAGGATGTCCTTCTTTATGGAAATCCTGGACAGTGGGCTGTTTCCGGGGGTCTCGGCATCTGTTCCAGCAGAGTGAGGTGTGGGGGGTGAGTTTAGGGAACCCAGCATGGGGAAAGCACTCCGGCTTCTTCCTGCCTTGGTAATAGGGGGATCCCCAAACCTGGCTGGGGGCTGTGAGGGTAACCACGGGGCAGCTGGACTCCCCAGTGAATGAACCCCTGGCCAGCCCTCTGGTGCTTGAAGACATCTGCACACCTCTGGGGAGAGATCTTCCCCTTCTCCCTGGGGGAGTAGCTGGGCAGGTGTGTGGTCTTGTCCCCATCCTCCACCCCATTCCCTGGGGGAGAGTTTGAGGCCCCCCAGGCTGCAGGCGCAGCCCCGCCACCCCCAGCCCTTCCCTGCCTCCATTTTTAACTGCAGAATCACCTTTCTCCTGTTCTCCTGGGATGGGCGGTGACGCACGTCAGTCCCCCCCGCAACTATAACCCAAATCTCCAGGGAGCCTCACGATGTCTCTCTTAAGCTGGTGTTAATGCCTGTGTTAGGAGAAACCGAGGCTCAGAGAGGTGGAAGTGGACTGCCCAAGGCATGGATCTGAACCAAGACCATAACCCCGCTGCCAGTCCTGCCCTCCCTCCAAAAGCAAGGACTCCCTACTGCAGGGCAGGAAGGGAGCCAGCAGGAGGCACTGGCCAACCTCTCCCCGTCTAACGCTCCTGAACTGAGCTTAGGGGAATGCATCCCAGTTAGCAGTTCACAGGGGACCAGAGTGCTTACCACTTGCACACTTGAGAGCCTCCAGCTGGGAGCATTACCCAAGCACTCCCTTGGTTTGCTTTTCCTAAGCTGTGCTTTTTTTTTTTTTTTTTTTTTTAAAGTAGTTTTCATGCTCAGGGTAGAACCCAATGCAGGGTTTGAACTCCCAATCCGTCCCCACATGTCATGTCTGGATCAGCCTGGGGAAGTTCCTAATTTTCTTCAAGGCAAGAGGAGCACCCCCCCCATAGTTCAAGATACACCCTGCCCCCCAAATAAGGCAAGGGAGCCTGGCCCGTGGGAAGGCCCGGAGTTAAACCCAAAACTTGTTCATGGCTAAAGGCAGAACAGTCAGACGGGAAGGTCAGCTTTCTGCTTCCCTGAGGGCCAGCTGGTGTAGGCCAACCAAGAGGGACTTTCAGAAGCAAAACGTTTTCTAATGAAATGACAGGTGCGATTTCACAGGAATCCCACATTTTGATGCTTCTGAGACCTTTGGATGAAAGTGATGTGTTCATAATTATTTTGGAGTAGACAACATATTTTCCAAATCAAAACTGTGTATGGGGTGGGGTGCCTGGGTGGCTCAGTCGGTTAAGTGTCTCACTCTTGGTTTCGGCTCAGGCCATGATCTCATGGTCATGGGATCGAGCTCCATTCGGGACTCTGTATTGACACCACAGTGCCTGCTTGGGATTCTTCTCTCTCTCTCTCTCTCTCTCTCTCTCTCTCTCTCTCTCTCATCCCCCTTCCTGCTCCTTGTACCCTCTATCCCCCCCACCCCCGCCCTTCTCTCTCAAAAAGTGATGGAAGGCAGGTGACCAGGAAATTCAAGGGGCACAGCAGAGTTTCCATCCAGTGTCATCATGGGAAGAACATTCCTTCTCAGCAGGTATAGGAAAAAAGAAGACAAAAATAAGGATGTCAACTGCTTAGACCACAGGACTCTCACCATGAACCTATTCTATGAACCTGGACACACACACACAGGTTATTCCCTCATGAACCTCTGAGGGCAAATGGTCTGGTTTACACTTAATATCTGGAGACTCTCATGCTAGAATTTGCCAACCCTCCCAGCCCTATATGAAACTTCAGCATCTTCCCAGGGAGGAGAAAAGAGCTCAAAAAGGAGTTTCTGCCCAGCCTGTTGTCAGTGTAGACTGACAAATCCAGGGGAAGGGTCTGCCAGAAGCCCAGGGGACTTGGAACTACCACTGGACACTGCAATAAGTTGCCAATTTATTGCAAAGTGACAGTTCACTCATTACATTCAAGCTATAATTAATCGACTGTGTTTGCAAAGAATTCCAAATGATCCACTGTATGTCAATAACTGCTCTGCCACCAGCTTTCTAGGTGGCTGTATTCGCCAGCTGATTGTAAGCTTTTTCTTGCCCTGTATGAGCTGGTAAGCTAACAGGGAAAACAAGCCCTTTGTTTTTTTGTTTTTGTTTTTAAAATCTTTTATTTATTTATTTTTATTAAAAATTTTTTTTTTTTAGCGTTTATTTTTGAGACAGAGAGAGACACAGCATGAACAGGGGAGGGTCAGAGAGAGAGGGAGACACAGAATCCGAAACAGGCTCCAGGCTCTGAGCTGTCAGCACAGAGCCTGACACGGGGCTCAAACTTATGGACCATGAGATCATGACCTGAGCCGAAGTCGGACGCTTAACCGACTGAGCCACCCAGGCGCCCCATTATTTTTAAAATCTTTTAAATGTTTATTTATTTTTGAGAGAGAGACATACATAGAATGTGAGCAGGGTAGGGTAGAGAGAGACACACACACAGAATCCCAAGCAGGCTTCAGGCTCTGAGCTGTCAGCACAGAGCCTGACGCGGGGCCTGAACTCACAAACCACGAGATCATGACCTGAGCCGAAGTCAGATGCTTAACTGACTGAGACATCCAGGTGCCCCTATTTATTTATTTATTTATTTATTTATTTATTTATTTAAGAGAGAGAGAGGGAGAAGGAGAGAGAGTGGGAGGGAGAGAGAGAGAGAGAGACAGAGACAGAGACAGAGAGAGAGAGGGAGAGAGAGAATCTCAAGCAGGTTCTCTCAAGCAGGCTCTGTGCTTAGCCCAGGGCCCGATGCAGGGTTCAATCCCACGACCCTGGGATCATGACCTGAGCTAAAATCAAGAGTTGGATGCTCAACGGGCTGAGCCACCCAGGCGCCCCTCTGGGTGGCTTATAAAGAACAGAAATTTTATTTCTCACATTTCTGGAAGCTGGGAAGTCCAAGATCAGCAGATTGGGTGTCCAGTGAGAGCCTGCCTCCTGGTTCATATAAATGGCTGTATTCTTCTCGTGTCCCCACATGGCAGAAAGGGCAAGGGAGTTCTAAGGTCTCTTTTATGAGGGCACTCACCTCATTCATGAAGCTCCACTCTCTCTTTTTTTTTAAGTCTATTTATATATTTTGAGAGAGAGAGCGGGGAGGGGAGGAGCAGAAAGAGAGGGAGAGAGAGAATCCCAAGCAGGCTCTACACTGACAGCACGGAGCTGAACGCGGGGCTTGAACCCATGAACCATAAGACTATGACCTGTGAGGCTCCATCCTCTTGACTCAGTCACCTCCCCAAAGACCACCTCCTAAAACCATCACATCGAGGGTCAGGATTTCAACATACGAATTTGTAGGCTGGCACACACACCAGGTAGTCAGTAAAATCTAAGTGAATCCAACCATTCCTCCAAAAGTAAAACAGAATGGTGCCTTGCTCTGTTGGCTCAGGTCACGGTCTCGCTGTTCATGAGTTCGAGCCCAGCACTGGGTTCTGTGCTGACAGCTCAGAGCCTGGAGCCTGCTTCAGAATCTGTGTCTCCCTCTCTCTCTCTGCACCTCCCCTGCTCACACTCTGTCTCTCTCTCAAAAATAAATGTAACATTAAAAAAACAACAACAACCAAGTAAAACACAGAGCTACCCTAAAAGCCAGCAATTCCACTCCTAGGCATAAACCCCAAATAACTGAAAACAAGTGTTGAAACATCTGGGTGTACGTACATCATTGTTCAAAGCAGCAATATCCCCAACAGCCACGAGGTGGAAACAACCCAAATGTCCATCAACATATGAATGGATAGAATGTGCCACAGCCATAGGATGGGATATTATTCGGCTATAAAAAGTAATGAAGTACCGATACTGTGACGTGGATGAACCTTGAGAACATGATGCTTAGTGAAAGAAGCCAGACACAAAGAGCCACATATTATATGACACCATTGGTATGAAATGCCTGGAAGAGGCAAATCTACAAATCTACAGAGACAGAAAGTACATGAGTGGTTGCCAGGGAGCGGGGGTGTGTAGGGAGTGACTGGTAATGGGTATGGGGTTTCCCTTTGGGGCGCTGACAATGTTTTTTGAAGTAGGTAGGGGTGGCGGGTGCACAACACCGTGACTGTATTAAATTATCACTGAGTTGTTCACATAACCGGGTTTATTTTGTATTTACGTGCATTTCGCTTCCATAATTAAAGCGAGAGGCCCCGGCTCACGGTTCCTCTTGCTTCTGGAAGGGCAGCCTGTCTCATCTCTGACTTAATGATGGTTTTAAAAATAAACAAAATTTAGGGGTGCACAATTTAAGTGGCTTATCAGTTGAGCGTCCGACTTCGGCTCAGGTCATGATCTCACGGTTTGTGAGTTTGAGCCCGTGTTGGGCTCTGTGCTGACAGCTCAGGGCCTGGAGCCTGCTTTGGATTCTGTCTCCCTCTCTCTTTGCCCGTCCCCCACTCACACTCTTCTCTCTCAAAAATAAACAATCAGTAAAAAATAATAATAAACAAAATTTAGGGGTTCCTGGGTGGCTCAGTCGGTTAAGCATCTGACACTTGGTTTCAGCTCAGGTCACGATCTCACGGTTTGTGGGATCGAGCTCCACGTCGGGCTCCGCACGGACAGTGTGGAACCTGCTTGGGATTCTTTCTCTGCCTCTCTCTCTCTTTTTCTCTCTCAAAATAAGTAAAAAAACTTAAAAAAAAAGTGTTAAAAAAATTTAAAGGGAGGTGGGGGGAAGCTGGCTAAGGCAAGTGGGTAGAAGTGAAAAAGAGAGCACAAAGCCGAAGAAAGTGCAGCTTTTGTGCAGCTGGTGTTCCAAGCCTTCCGTTTTACGGAGGCATGGTTTTCATTCCCGAAGAATAAAAATACTTCTCAGGCAAGAGCCAGCGGCTCAGAGAGGCAGAAACGGGAATCATGCGGATCTCTCCCCTCTGTCTGTGGCTCACTGGCAGAATTCAGTTGGAGGGAGCGGGCCTTCTCAGAGGGGTCTGAGCGTGGAAATGGGGGTGGGTGGGGATCACACGTATCCTGTGCTATCCCTCCCGTGCTGCCAGCCCCCAAGAAGAAGCGGACAGTCCCTCCCAAGTTTGTGCAAAAGCCCTGCTGGCTTTTTTGCCCTGGAGGCAGGCTCTCATGGCAAAGTCCAGACATTGCCTCTCCCTCATTTTAACATTAGTGCCATACATGGAGTAAATTCAAACACATGAGACCCTTTCACGAGTTGGGCTGGCTGCCAGGCTCCTGGAGATCCAGAGTGGGAAGAAGCTGGGGGCAGGGGGTGAATCCTTCCATATCCACAGTCCCCTGCCCTAGGGGTATGTAGGCTCTACAGGGATGGGGGAGGCTTTGCAGGGGCTCCCCTGGCACCCACAGATTGGAGGCTCCTTCTCTGTCCAAACTGGGGCCCCTCTACTGACTTTCTACCTCTGAGTACAAAAGCATTATTCACTGTCCATCATCACTTAAAAAATTTTTTTTTAATGTTTACTTATTTTTGAGAGAGAGAGAGAGAGAGCAGGGGAGGGGCAGAGAGAGAGAGGGAGACACAGAATCGGAAGCAGCTCCAGGCTCTGAGCTGTCAGCACAGAGACCGACATGGGGCTCGAACCCACCAATGGCGAGATCATGACCTGAGCCAAAGTAGGATGCTTAACTGACTGAGGTACCCAGGCGCCCCCACCATCATTTCTTAGTGGTGGAAGGGGTTCCTGGGATCAGAGAGTAGCCAAAATAATAATAAGGATAATTACGACGGCTGACATTTATTGAGCATGGTGCTGCTAAGGGCTGTGTGTGGTTTATCACATCCAGGCAGGTAATGTACGACCCTAGGAATTCCTGTGTTATCGCTGAGGAAACAGGCTTGGAAAGGTTAAGTAACACACTCTGGGCCACACACGTGGGGACTGTGGGTGAGGGGTTCCACCCAGGCAGTATCACCCCAGGGCTGCGCTCTTAACTATGACTTTCTACACCCAGGACCCTTGGGGGTTCACGTCCAGCACGTGCTCCTGAAGCTTCCTTGCGTTTCACCTGGGAGGCAGGGGGATGGTGCAGAGAGCACAGGCAGGGAGATGGACCCACCTCAGAACCAGCCCTCCCGGGGGGACAGTGACACCTCGGCTGGTCACTCTGAGCTGGATTTCCATGATGTCCAGAGAGCACAGGGAGATAACACAAGTGACCAACATCCAGACCACACCGTGAGCACACAAGGAGCTGTAACAAGCCTGCTCTACTGACACCAAGGACAGGCTTCCCCAGTGTGGGGGAGCAGCCTGGGTCCAAAGGCAGCTTGTTGGGCAAATCCACGCATGCCTGAGACCATCCTGGAAGATCCTGAGAAGGTGTCCGAGCCAGAAAAGCAACATCTGGTTTCTTACTGAGGCTGGGGCAGCAGCCTGGTGCTTTATCTTGCACCAGATAAAGCAGTTGCTTGTGTCTGGTAGAAACCATGTGCTAAACCCTAGATGCTCCCTGGGGACCATACAGAGCAAACGTAACCACTCCTCACAAAAGCCACTAAGAGATGGACAGGCAAATCCACACCCCCAGTTTCCAGAAGCATTTCTGCGAGATGTGCATTCAACAACCCTCTGCCATCCTGGAAGCCTCTTCCAGCCCTGCCCCATCTAATACATTCCATCCCTCTACACCATGGTTCCCAGGAACTGAGTCCTCGGGGCAACACAGGATAATCACCTCCCTTGCTGAAGATGTTATGCTTCTGTTAATAAAGCCACAGATCCTGCACTGGCATGCAGGCAGAGGAGGTCATGATGGGTGTTTCACTCAAGGTTTTATGCTGCCCCTCTCTGGGTCTCAACTCGTCCATTTGTAAAGGGTGCACAGGTAGAGGTCTGATCTGTTTCTGTCCCGCTGGTCTGCTGTGGTAGGAGTGGGAAGGTGCTGGCCATAGGAGTGAGTCCCTAGGTGTTCCTTGGCTGTGCAATGGAGATACATGCTCAGTGACTCGCAGCTAACTATGTTTAGGGGAAAACAAAAGATCGATGATTTAAATACCAAGGATATATTCACTTACACACTGGAGTAAATGGGGAAATGGATTTGCAGCCACTTAGTAGGCCTTGACTGCTAGGGCTTTGCCTGGGGAAGAGCCTCCAGCTGAGCGTCTGGTACTCAAGGGGTCCTGAATGCTCACCCAGGCTGTTTCTGCCTCCCACTCCTTGCACCCCCCAGCACTGGAGCAAACACTGGCTCTGTGGGGTTTCAGAAAGATGGTGCATTCTTGCATTTTATAGGGAACCCGCGGGGTTTTCAGCAGGGATGAACCATGCAAGATTTTTACCTTACATAATCGCTTCTGAATAAAAATCCTACCAAAAACGAGACTTTGCAAAGATGGCTTATTTTGTATTAACCTTCCAGCTCTGGGAAGGCAGGGGTCATGTATTTTAGTTACCTGTGTCTCTTCGGGACACAGTCTAGTCCCTGGAACATCCCAGAGGGGGTGGAAGGGTAGGCTCGTGAATGAGTGGTGGACGGATGGTTGCAGGGGATGAGTGGGTGGCTATGGCTACATGGGAGGGCTGGATGGACCAGTGGGTGGCAATGATGGAATTCTGGTGTTGCCTGTCACTAGCTCTTTGACTTTGGGGATTATATTCCCTCCTTGCAGGGCTCTTACCAGGAATGAATGCATGAAAGCATGGAGCCTGAGGCAAGGACAGGCCTGGTAGAGAACCAGGACACCTCTCTGACCAACACCAAAAATGGGCTCATGTAAGAGTAACAGGCAGCTTGGGGTGCCTGGGTGGCTCAGTCGGTTAAGCGTCCAACTTTGGTTCAAGTCATGACCTCTCGGTTTGTGAGTTCGAGCCCCGCGTTGGGCTCTGTGCGGACAGCTCAGAGCCTGGAGCCTGCTTCAGATTCTGTGTCTCCCTCTCTCTCTCTCTGCCTCTCCCCCACTTGTGCTCTTTCTCTGTCTCTCAATAATAAATAAACGTTAAAAAAAAATTTAAGAGTAACAGACAGCTTCCCACAGGGCTGTGTCGGAACAGCTTTATGGGTGCTCCAGGAGTCGATCGAAGGGTTAAGGAAAGCTGGTGGTCTTGGCAGCCAACTTTCACCTCTGCCTTTGCCTCTGGGCAGGAAGAGCTCCCTCAGTACCACCACGCCAGCTACACGCAGACCCTTGAGGTCACAGTCAGGCCACCCCTGCCAACCTCCCCATCCTCCAGGCCTGGGCTCCTCAAACTCAAGTGCGACTCATCTGGGATCTTGTTAAAATACAGGGTCTGTGGTACAGTCTGAAATCCCTCCGGGAGGAGCTGACACCATGGCCCTGGGCATGTGTGGACCATTTACCAAGGCTCATGAGCACGGGGCTGCCATTCCCTGCGGACCCGTGAAACCCTGCATCCCTGTGAAATGAGCAAGTCTAGTCACTGGAACAGAGGTAGACAGGGGCAGGGCCCAGCCTTTGTTTTTTGTTTTTTTTTTTTTTTCTTCTTTTAAAGTTTATTTATTTATTTGACAGAGAGCATGAGTTGGGGAGGGGCAGAGAGAGAGAAGGAGAGAGAGAATCCCAAGCAGGCTCCACACTTGTCAGCGCAGAGCCCGATGCGGGGCTCCAACTCACAAATCATGAGATCATGACCTGAGCTGAAACCCAGAGTCGGATGCTTAACCGACTGAGCCACCCATGTGCTCCAGGCCTAGCTTTTCTTACATGCCATTACCACCTTCCATCCAAGAAGCCACGCTGTCATTGTTCTGTGTGTGGGAAAGGACCATGGGATAAAGCACCTGTGACTGATGTGCACTGGCTGGGGCGCTGAGAGGCAAGTCCGGTCTCAAAGTCAGAGTCTCTGCAGCCGTCCCATGAGATGGGGACCTCCCACCTGCCAGGCCGGCTTGCTCTGACCCTCCATTCTGATGGTGAGGAGACTGAGTCCCTGGCAAGGAGACCCTTGGGCAGACCTCCCTCGGGCCACACTGACGGTGGGCAGGACCAGGCTCCATCACCTACTCCTTGTCTTGGGCCCTCCCTGCTGGGTCCTCAAAGAGAGAATGAGAACCTTGTCTGGAGAACCGAAGACAGTTCCTGCTTCCTCCCCCAAACAGCTCCCAGCTCCCCTGAGCTGAGACCTCGTGGGCAGGGCACTGTGACATGCCCCCAGGATGGGCAGCCCTCTCTCACAGGCTCGTGCTTGAATGGGGCTCCGCAAAGCACTTATAATAAGCTTCTTCCTCTCTGAGCGACAGGGTCCGCATTTTGTTTTCAAAATCTGCAGATCAACAGGAGAAGCGGGCAAGGACAGGGAGGTGAACGTTTTTTTCCATGGAAGGCTGCACCTCTGGCTTTGCCCTGAGCCCTGGGTTGGGGAGGCTGGGGAAAGACCAGGAGTGTGGATGCTGGGTCCCGGGTGTGGCAAGCCTGCATGACCACAGGCTGGCCCCTCTCTGTCTGAACTCCTGAGTGATCTGGTCTCTGTTATCCCCTGTCCTCATCTGCCATCACTTACTTCCGTAGGTCTCCCTCACCCCTGCTTCAGCTACAATGGTGTCTGTGCTATTCCTTTCTCTCACCTCAGGACCTTTGCACTGGCTGTTCCTCCTTCCTGAAATATACTTCCTCCAGATGGCCACCTGGTGAACTCCCTCACTTCCTTTGCTTCTTTACTCAAATGTCACCTCTCATCTAAAACTGCCACCTTGGCTCAGTCGGTAAAGCATCCGACCCTTGATTTTGGCTCAGGTCATGATCTCGAGGTTCATGAATTTGAGCCCTGCACCATACTCCGTGCTGACAGTGCAGAGCTTGCTTGGGATTCTCTCTCTCTCCCTCTCTCTCTCCAATAATAAATAAATAAATAAATAAATAAATAAATAAATAAATAACTTAAAAAATTGTTTTAAACGTTTATTCATTTCTGACAGAGACAGAGCACAAGTGAGGGAGGAGCACAGAGAGAGGGAGACACAGAATCTGAAGCAGGCTCCAGGCTCCGAGCTGTCAGCACAGAGCCCGATGGGGTGCTTGAACTCACTGAGTGCAAGATCATGACCTGAGCCAAAGTCGGACGCTTAACCGACCGACCCACCCAGGCAACCCAATAAACAAATAACTTAAAAAAAAAAAAAAAACTGTCACCTCCATTCCCCTGCCTCCAGCATGCCCAGTCACCCTCTCCTGATTTATTTATTTTTTCCCATAACACATTAACCTTCTAACATATTGAAACCTACTCACTGCCTGTCTTCCCCAACCAGCACATAAGCCCCATGAGGGCAAGGCTTGCTGCCTACTTCTGTGACCCTCTCCTCAGTGCTCAGACCTGAGCACACTGTAGGTGCCCAACCAGTATTTTGTTCACACTACCTGCCCACAGTGCTTACATGGTTGTTTCCAGGAGCTGATGTCTGTGAACCAGATTTACAGACCTGAGGGTGTGAGCACGTAACGCACCTGATACAAGGCAGTATAATCCCATACACATCCCGCATGAGTTTCGGCATCTGGCACAGAAAAGATCTGGGGAGGGCATGTAGTTCCCACATTAACAAAGTTAAATGTGCCCTTTCATCACATTTGTGTTTTCACTCCTGGCTGGAGTGAAGCCTCAGATGCTCCAACCAGGGGGGCCTGGCCGGTGGTGGAGGGGGGGGGGCATCATTCAACCCAGAGAAATGTTGTGTGCCCCCTGCCCAGGGCACCCACAGATGGGGGGAGCCTCTGAGCCCTGTTCCAGGTGGATGTTCTGGATGGATCCAGGCTGGTGCGGCCGGGAACGTGGGGGTGACACACGGCATCCCGTGAGGCCACCCGCATACTGGTGGCAACCAGCATAGGGACCAGGACCAGGAGAGACAGGCTGAACATGAGAAATACAGGAGAGGGGGTGTGGCGCCTAGAGAAGGATGAGCCAGCTTGGGGCTGGAGATTCCCCAAGTGAGCTGTGAGCTGGCCCGAATGCCAGGCCAGGTCAGATCTGCTGGAGCAACTGGGGAGACACACCATCCTCAGGGCAAATGTCCCCCCGCCTTGGGCCATGGTGGGGGGATGGAGTGATGTCCAGCGGCCCTCAGCAGAAACAGCTCTGCAAAGGAATCGGGAGAGCTTCCTTCCAGACAGCATCCTGCCAACCCAAGAGCTCTGCCCACAGAGCAGACTGCACAGACATGCGGTCCCTTCGCCGCTCACGGCCAGCTGTGTGACCCTGGACGGGCCCTTCACTTCCCGATGCCACAGACTCCTCATCTGCAAAGCAGGACCCACCACGAGGGGCTGACGTGAGCAGGAATCCCACCCCTAAAGCCAGCCCAGGGTGAGGACGGAACACTTATTTAATTGAAGGAAGAAGATGGGACCGGGCGCCTGGGTGGCTCGGTCAGTTGAGCATCTGACTTCAGCTCAGGTCATGGACATGCGGTTTGTGAGTCCGGGCCCCGCGTCGGGCTCAGCACTATCAGCACAGAGCCCGCTTTGAATCCCGTCCTCCTCTCTCTCTGCTCCTCCCCAGCTTGTTCTCTCTCCCTCTCTCTCAAAATAAAGAAATAAACTTCAAAAAAAAAAAAAAAAGATGGCTGGGACATGCCAATAATTCTCAAACCTTTCATTTCAAAAGTTCCCCCCCTTTTCTATTAATGTATACTCTTATTAAGTCAGAAATCAAACCTTATTAATATTTAATATAGACACTGCCAACAGTACCTATAGGGGGAAATGATTAAATAGTAGCGAAACAACAGAAATACTAGAGATAGCTTTCTAGAATTAAAGAAAGAGGGGGGACGCTTGGGTGGCTCAGTGGGTTAAGCGTCCAACTTTGGCTCAGGTTATGATCTCACGGTTTGTGACCTAGAGCCCCACGTTGGGCTCTCTGCTGTCAGCGCAGAGCCTGCTTCAGATCCTCTCTCTCACTCTCTCTCTCTGCCCCTCCCCCACTCTCTCTCTCTTTTAAAAATAAATAAACATTGGGGTTCCTGGGTGGCTCAGTCAGTTAAGTGCCCGACTTCAGCTCAGGTCATGACCTCTTGGTTTGGGAGTTCAAGCCCCGCGTCAGGCTCTGTGCTGACAGCTCAAAGACATTTTTAAAATAAATAAACATTAAAAAAAAAAAAGAAGAAGAAAGATGGAAACTCTCAGATGGAAAAGGCCCACAGAACACTAGAGTTTGGAAAGAGCCCATACCCATCCCGCAACACATTATAGTGAAATTCAAGACTGTCAGAGACAGCAAGGTCTGAGACGGTCAGAAAGCAGACCATGGCAAAGGACAAGGCTCAGACTGACACCACGCTCTCTAAGGGACTAATGGTGTTGAGAACTGACATGAGTTTTGAAATGTGACTACTGCACTTGGAACCTTGAGCTTTACATTTGGCCAGCTGGCATCCATGCATGAGGGAATGACCCATACATTCTCATACAGAAGGTTCTGGAAGGTCTGCTGCATAAAGACGCACACATGGTAAACATTCCTGTGGGAAGAACTCAGAGAAGAGAAGAAACAGACCCAGGACATGCCCCAAGAATCACATGATCAAGGGACGGTCAGATTCCCAAGTAAAGACTGTTGCCCTCACCTGCAAATTGGCTAATACCAAAAAGGGAAACAGGGGAGCATGCCCATAAGGACATGATGGGGAATATGGGGGGGCATCGGGGACTTGAGGGCACAGTGTCTTGACAGAGGGACATATAGATAACAATTTTATTTATAAAAAGAAAGCATTCACAGAGAAACACAGAAAAAAGCAGGAGAAAAGCTGAAGCCATAAACTTCTCAATAAAAAGACAGAGACTGTTCATCGGATAAAACGTAAAATCCAGCTGTAAGCATTTTACAAGAAAGACAACTAAGCCGTAAATCAAAGTAATGAAGGGGGAGAAGGGGGTGTGGAGGGGGTGTATCTGAAATTTGTTGAAGCTCGATGTAGATCCATGGGAGTTCACTATGCTACTCTGTCTACGTGTGTAAATGTCTGGACTGTTTTCCTTATAAGATGCTTTTTAAATTATTTTTTAAACATTTTTTAATGCTTATTTATTTTTGAGTGAGAGAGAAAGAGAAAGAGCGTGTGAGAGAAGCAGAGAGAGAGAGAGGGAGACACAGAATCCAAAGCAGACTCCAAGCTCTGACCTGTCAGCACAGAGCCCGATGTCGGGCTCAAACCCATGAACTGTGAGATCATGACCTGAGCCAAGGTCTGACACTTAACAGACTGAGACACCCAGGTGCCCCTATAAAATGCTTTTTAAAAGAGTACTTAAAAAAAATTGTTTTAAAAAATATATTTATTTATTTTTGAGAGACTGAGACAGAGCACAAGTCGGGGAGGGGCAGAGATTGGAGACACAGAATCCAAAGTAGGCTCCAGGCTCCGACTGCCATCATAGGGCCCGACGTGGGGCTCAAACTCACAAACTGTGAGATCATGATCTGAGCCAAAGTTAGACACTTAATGGACTGAGTCACCCAGGTGCCCGAAAAGAGTACTTCTAAAAATTTATTTTTTTAAGTTTGTTTGTTTGTTTGTTTGTTTATTTAGAATCTCAAACAGGTTTCACACTGTCAGTGCAGAACCCAACGTGGGGCTTGAAGTCACGAACCATGAGATTATGGTCCGAGCTGAAATCAAGAGTTGGATGCATAACCGACCGAGCCACCCAGGTGCCTCTAAAAGAGTGTATTTAAAAAAAAAATTTTTTTTAATGTTTATTTATTTTTGAGACAGAGCGAGACAGAGCATGAATGGGGGAGGGTCAGAGAGAGAGAGGGAGACACAGAATCTGAAACAGGCTCCAGGCTCTGAGCTGTCAGCACAGAGCCCGACGCAGGGCTTGAACTCACGAACCGCGAGATCATGACCTGAGCCGAAGTCGGACGCTTAACCGACTAAGCCACCCAGGCGCCCCAAGAGTGTATTTTTAATTATGATTTCTCTCTTCTCCAAAAGGTCAAGACAGTTGTGAATTGCTAATTTTTACAACTGTCCCCACAACTTGAACTTTTAAAAATGGCTACATAGAAATGAGCTCACAGGAACAGCTTTTATTGTGTAGTGATACAAGTATGCCCAATGCCTCTGGAAATGCCCCAAACTTCTCTTGAGAAAGATCACTGTAAATTGTCAGGGATAAGAAAAGAATTGTATGTTTAAATAGATCTTTTAGGGGTGCCTGGGTGGCTCAGTTAAGCGTCCGAAGTTCATGGGTTCGAGCCCTGCACTGGGCTCTGTGCTGACAGCTCAGAGCCTGGAGCCTGCTTGGGATTCTGTGTCTCCCTCTCTCTCTGCCCCTCTTTTGCTCATGCTCTGTCTCTCTCTCTCTCTCTCTCTCAAAAATAAACATTAAAATTTTTTTAAAAAATAGATCTTTTAAAATTAAATGCAAATAGGGATGCCTGGGTGGCTCAGTAGGTCAAGCATCTGACTTCAGCTCAGATCATGATCTCATGATCATGAGTTTGAGTCCCGTGTTGGGCTCTGTGCTGTCAGCGCAGAGCCTGCTTCAGATCCTTGGTCTCCCTCTCTCTGCTCCTTCTCCTCTTTCTTGTGCGTGTGCATGTGCTCTCTCTCTCTCAAACATAAATAAACTTAAAAAAATTAAAATTAAATGCAAATATATACAGATTCAAATATCATACCTATATGCATATTTCTTTGTGTGTACCTGCACACGCTCCCCAAAATCTTAATCTTGAGGCTATCAACAAGAATGCTAATAATTGTTGCCTTTAGATGGTGAAACCACACAAAGGGGTCCTTTTTATTAATTTTCCTCTCCCTCTGAGAAGATCATGTGTCCCAAGCTGCATTTATAAAGTATCAGCTTGCTTGCTTTCTCATCTTTATTAATCAGAGTCATATGCAGTGGCCACTGGGAGCCTGTGATGGCTGTGGAGGTGGCACTCCCACACCGGGTTGACAGAACTCCAGCTGAAAGCAAAGAAGAAAACCCAAGCTCTGGGTCAGCCTGCAGATTGATCCCTTGACAAGCATGATTTTCATCAGTTTTGGAAACAGCAAAAATCATTGATGGATCCCAATAGGACCTCTGGGGACCCAAGAGAAGGACCGTGAGTCCACGCCCATCAGGTGGGCAGGGGTGGGGTCCTGCTGGCATTCCCCCCTTCCCTGATTGTCCACTGAGGGCATTCTGGAGTTACACTGCCCCAGAGAACTTCCTTCCTATTTAAAAAAATTTTTTTAGAGAGAGAGAGTGTGAGCAGGAAAGAGGGGGAGAGAGAGAGAGAGAGAGAGAGAGAGAGAGAGAGAGAGAGAATCTTAAGCAAGCTCCATGCCTAGCACAAAGCCCAACACAGGGCTTGATCCCACAGACCACGAGATCATGACCTGAACTAAAATCAAGAGTGAACGCTCAACCGACTGAGCCCCCGAGCACCCCGCCCCAGAGTAATTTTCAATATTTGCCGCACTGTCTCATGTGGAAGCTAAAAGCCACATGTGGTTACTGAGCACCTGAAACGTGTCTGGTGTGGCTGAAGAACTGAAAATTTTCATTTCATTGAACTTTAATTAATTGAACTTTAAATAACTATGGCTGGACCTTGAACACATTATGCTAAGTGAAAGGAGCCTTTTAGGCCACACACTGCCTGATTCTGTTTCATAGGAAATGCCCACGGTAGGCAAATCCATGGAGACAGAGGTGGATCAGTGGTCGCCAGGGAGTGGGAGGAAGTGGGAATTAGAAATGGCTGCTAGACAATGTTCTGGAATCAGGTAGTGGAGATGGTCACGTAGCACTGTAAATAAACCAAAAACCACTGAATTGTGTACTTTACAAGGGTGAGTTTTATGTTGTGTGAATTATATCTCGATTTAAAAACTACCATAAAAAATTTAAATGGCCGCATGGGCTGTGGCTACTGTATTGGACAGCACAGTTCTGTAAGTTTTTGAGGAGGTGTCCAGGCCTTTGATCATCCTCTCTTGCCCCACATTCATGCCTCCCAGCCCTGGTGGTGCTCCTAAGGGGTCTTCTCCACCCTCCATGGCTTCTCCGCCATCGCTGTTCCCCCACCCTCCCTGGACCTGCCCCAGCTCTTCACACCTGAGAGCCCCTGCCTCGGGACACACGGCCCAGGGGGACCGTGGGGACCTGCTGACTCCTGGCGGGAGGGAGAGAGGCCGGACCGAGGGCAGCTTCCCCGGCCAGCCAGCACCAGCTGGACAGGCGGACCCCCCAAACCCTACCTGAAACGGTGCCAGAGCGGGGGCAAGCACGTGTGAAAGGTGCTTCGCTAAACACACAGAAGGCGGCATTGTTTCTCTGTGTCTGGCCAGGCAGAGAATCTGGAAGGGATTCTTGGTAGGAGCCCTGATGAGGGCTCACCAAATTCTCAGCACAGCAAGGACCCGGTGATTGATGCGGAGAAAAACATTTTCACCAGCCCCCTCATCTGGTTTGTATTAAGAGATTTCATGCTTGGACTTTTTTTTTTCCCCCAAGGTAAAAACCGACGATGAGTTGGGAGTGGAGAAACAGCAGAGGGGACAGGCAGCTGGATGGACTGGGGAGCTCGACTGGAAGATGTGGCTGAGGGGGAGGAAGGAAGCCCCCCACCCCCTAGGCTATCAGGAGACAGAGGCCCAGCAGGGTGGGTAACCCAGGGTTGATGGAGACGCCGTGACTGGTTCCCTTTCTCACTTAATTAAAGTCACAATGGGTTTGGCAAAGGTGGTCCCTAGCAGCTCTCCCCCTGGGGCTGTGTCACCACACTCCCTGGCCCCTTGCTGGCCGCCTTGTCTTTTTCCCCAACACTAGCAACTGATCTACCTGGAAGCTTCCCTTTTGTTTGTATTCTCTCTGCTGCAGCAGGTAAGGCCCAGAGGACAACAGGGTTGTTGACTGTGCCAGCTGAACGATGGAGCAAATCCTGCCTTCTCCAGCCCCAACCTGGGCCTCCTTCTCACCTGGGCGCTCCAGCCACACTAGTGCCCAGATGGGGGTGATGCTTCAAGCTTCCCCCTTGGGTGCTTCTCTCCCTACCAGGCCTGGAGAGGGTGGGCACGAGGTGGGGAAGGCCCTCACACCCACCCACAGAAGGCGTCAGCTCTAACCATGTCTCTGGCTGTTCAAGTCCTCTCACATTCTCAGACTCTCCGTTCTGAGCACCCACCATCAGATTATAAAGCGGAGCCGGCTGAGCCCAGAAACACTGGGCTGGGGATGCGCTGTTTCCCTGCCTAGAACGACCTTGAGACTTTCCCACTTAGCCGGCTTCTACTCATGCCTCAGGGCCGAATGTCTGTGTCACCTCCTCCAGGAAGTCTTCCTGGTCTTGTCCTTTTTGCTCCTGTCCCCACCTTGCTCTGAAGCACAGCCTGTTTCTCCATGATTTGCTCGCCTGGTGAGAAATCCTTCAGGGTCCCAGCACCCATCACAGCGCCTGGCACACAGAAATGCTCGAAGCGGGTGTGCTGGGCGGATGCATGAAGTCAGGGAGTGGCCAACCCAGTGCCCCAGCACCCAGCATGGGGTCCAGGGCAGAGTGGGCAGGATACGGGGCTGGATGAAGAGAGGGCTTCCTGCCACCCCTTCCCACCTCCCAGCCTCTTAGGCCTGTGCATGGCCTGTCTGCTCTGCTTCCCTGGCCTCATCTGAGGACGGCTCACTTCTATTTCAAGGGCGCCTGTCAAGGGCTCAGACGTTTCCTTCCAGCACTCAAGCTTCTCTCCCCGACCACAGGCTCAGCTGTGTCGAGCCCCCCTCTTTAACAAACATGGGTGCAGAGTGGCACAGCGGCAGCTACTACTGCACGATCTTAGTTCAAGGCCAGGGTCCTCCTGTCCAGACAGCCACAAGGCCAGCTGGGGCCATCTCCGGGGGTGCCAGGAGAATCTGCCAGTTGTCACGGGACCCACGGTGCCTTGAAGCCCCCTCACCCATCCCGATGGCTGGGCACAGGACTAACCTCCAGCCACATGGGGCCTCTGTAAGCTGCGGGATTAGGTTGCGGGATCCCTCACTACCGCACCAGGAGACGGCCTGTGGCTGGTTCCAGAGCAGGGGCTGGATAAAGCGGGGGAGGGGAAGCAAAGCAAGACAAAGCGTGAGGGAGGGTGGTGTTGTGCCCTGGTGCCAGCAGCTAGCCAGCCAGGGGAGATGGAGAGGGAAGAACCACGTTTCTGCTGTCCTGGAGGCAAAACCTTTGAAGGAGGAACAGCGTGTGTGCACGGCACGGGTGGTCCACCAGCAAGCACGGCCTGAGCGCCCACTCAGTGCCAGCGGGGCTCTGCCTGGGGGGAAGACATGCCAGTGGTGGGGCGCCTGGGTGGCCCAGTCAGTTCAGGGTCCGACTTTGGCTCAGGTCATGATCTCACGGTTCATGAATTCAAGCCCCACATCAGGTTCTGCACTGACTGTGCAGAGCCTGCTTGGGATTCTCTTTCTCTCTCTCTCTGCCTCATCCTCCACTCTCTTTGTCTCTCAAAATAAATAAATGTAAAAAAAAAAAAAAAAAAAAAAAAAGACATGCCAGTGGTCAAAGTGGTGCCACAAAGGGGGGTAACCAGGGGCCAGACCTGGTGTGGGGGGTCAGGAAGACCTTTAGGGGTCAGGGTGAGGGTATGCTGGCCAAGGGACACACGTGGGGCCCTGAAGTGGGCGGGTACAGGTGGGGGTGACTCTGAGAGAGAATAGTATGTCTGGAGCTGGGGTTGGGGGGAGGCCTGAAGCTGCAGCCCCATCAGGGGCCGGGTTTGGGGTCACCAGGGAGGTTTTATCCTGCTGAGGGAAGTGGTGATCTCATCACACTCAGCCCCTGGGCTGAATTCTGTGTCCCGGGCTGTTAGCGATGGAACTGTGTCACTCCTAAATCCACACATTAAAGCCCTAACCTCAGGTGGGCCTGGTAATGAAGGGAATTAAGATTTAGTGAGGTCATAAGGACGGGGTCCTAATCCAATAGGACTGGTGTCCTTATGAGAAGAGGAAAAGGGGCACCTGGGTGGCTCAGTCGGTTGAGCATCCAGCTCTTGATTTCAGCTCAGGTCATGACCTCAGGGTTGTGAGATTGAGCCCCACATTGGGCTCTGCGCTGAGCACGGAGCTTGCTTGGGATTCTCTCTCTATCCTTCCACCACTAGCACATGCACACGCCCTCGCTCTCTCTCCCACAATAATTCACGGGCACCTGGGTGGCTCAGTGAGTTAGGCACCTGTTTTGGGCAGGTCATGATCTCACGATTCGTGAGTTCGAGTCCCACTCTGGGTGAGTACGAACTTCACTTCTCTGTCTCTCTGTCTCTCTCTCTCTCTCTGCCTCTCATGGTTTCTCTCTTTCTCTCCCTCTCTCTCTCTCTCTCTCTCTCTCTCTCTCTCGGGAAAAAAAAAACAACCCAACAATTCACAATAAAGAAGGGTTTTAATTAATCGGGAAGATACGGAAACCCACATCTTTCAAACTCTTATTTCTTCTTTCCAACATACCATGAAGACAAACCTCTCCACCTTTAACTCCAGAAAGAGAGAAATGAAGCCCCACAGCTAAGAGAAGGGGCATCGATTTTCCTGTGGCCTAACAGACAGCTCCTGATCAAGTCTTCCAAAGATATGATGCGCATTCAAGGCTGCCACTCTGAAGGCGGTGGTTGGATACTCAGTAGGTGTCAGGATAAGATAAACACCATCATTACCCCGGCCTGCGGACAGGCCAAACGCTCCGAACGCTCCAACAGCTCTACTTGTCCATCCTCCCCACACTGAATGTTTTGAGAGGAAAATAAAGGAAGATGTTTTCCATTTGAAAAAAAAAAAAAAAAAACGCTGCCAAGGCATGAGGCGGGGCGCTCGGACTCCATCGTAAGGAGGAACACAGGACAACTTCTTTAGAAAAAAGTAATCTGCCGACGTATTTTCTTTCTTCTTTAAAAATTTTTTTTTAATGTTTATTCATTTTTGAGACAGGGAGAGACAGAGTGTGAGCAGGGGAGGGGCAGAGAAAGAGGAAGACAGAATCTGAAGCAGGCTCCAGGCTCTGAGCTGTCACCACAAAGCCCAACGCGGGGCTCAAACCCACGAACCGTGAGATCATGACCTGAGCCAAAGTCAGACGCTTAACCAACTGAGCCACCCAGGCACCTCTGACAACATATTTTCAAAATCTCAAATGCAATGCTCTTTGCACTTCCACGAATGTGTCCTCAGGTAGGTTTCTACATGTGCACAAAAGCATGAGTTACCAGAGGATTCACTGGAACAACACAAATGCCCAATGACTGGAGACTGGAGGAGTAAATTATGACATATGCATGCAATGAAATCCTAAGCAGCTTTTAAAATGGACGAAGCAAACTGAAGCCATAAACTTATGAAATGGAGCCATAAATTTCTTTTATAACCTCCGATTTGAGAAGGTCCTTTTATTTTTATTTATTTGTTTATTTATTTATTTATTTATTTTTGTATTTATTTTAAGAAGGTCCTTTTATATACGATACAAACCTCAAACTGTTTTAGAGACTGATAAATGGGACTGTGTTCATATTGTGTTTGCATGACCCAAGAGAAAAACAAAAGGAAATCCAAATCCATCAAAGAAATAGTATAAAATGGTGAGAAAATATTTCCAACTCATATGACAATTTTCTTTCTTTTTTTTTTTTTTTGAAGTTTATTCATTCTGAGGGAGGGGAGGGGCAGAGAGAGAGGGAGACACAGAATCTGAAGAAGGCTCCAGGCTCCCAGCTATCAGTGCAGAGCCTGACATGGGGCTCAAACCCACAGACTGTGAGATCATGACCTGAGCCAAAATCAAGAGTCATACACTTAACTGACTGAGCTACCCAGGAGCCCCATGGCAATTTTCTTAAAGCATTCCTGCAAATCAGTAAGAAAAAGATGAACAACTCAGCAGAAGAATGGACCAAAGATCTGATTGGACAGTTCACTGAAAAGGAAATAAAAGTGTCTCTGAAATAGATCAGGAAAAAATGTTCAACTTTCATCAAAGAGAATTGCAAATTCTGGGATATTGTATCTCACCTCTTAGAATGATGTCTAATGAACTAGGGCTGACCCTTGCACAACATGGGTCTGCACTGCATGGGTCCACTTATATGTGGATTTTTTTTTTTTTTGGATAAATACAGTACAGTGCTGTACGTGTATTTTCTCTTCCTTATGATGTTCTCAATAACACCTTCTTTTCTCTAGCTTACTTGATTGTAAGAATTTCCTGGACTTCATTGTGTTAACTGTTTGTGTGATCGGTAAGGCTTTGGGTCAACAGCAGGCTATCAGTTGTTACATTTTTGGGGAGTCAAAAGTGATATGTGGATTTTTTGGCACCTTTAACCCCCACGTTGAAGCATTGCTTAGCTGGGGCCTGGGAGGCGTGTTCTCTCCCGAAAGGCTGAGGGGGGTGAAAAAGGAATCAGCACTAACAAGTCACTGATGCTTTGATCCAGAAACCTTACTTGCAGGAATTCATTCTTCAGATGTATGCACCCGCAATGCCCTTTAATTCAGTCACTCCAAACTCCATCTGAGAGACAAAAATATTTCAGATATTCTTTTTTTTTTAATGTTTTTTTTTTTTTTTTGAGAGAGAGAGAGAGAGAGAGAGAATGTGTGCGAGCGGGGTAGGGGTGCGGGGGGTGGGGGTGGACAGAGAGAATCCCAAGCAGGCTCTGCGCTAACAGCAGAGAGCCCGATGCGGGGCTCGAACTCATGAAACCTGAGACCATGACCTGAGCTGAAGTCGGACGCTTAACCGACTGAGCTACCCAGGCGTCCTCAGATATTCTATGAAGTAGAAATAAGGGACAAAACAGCATGTGTGTTAACAGTTAACATAAGAGCAGGAAAAGACTGTGTTTATACATGTCTGTATGGGTTGCAAACTCCCTTGGAAGGAAGCCTGAGAGAGAGATGACTGTGGAGAACAATTTGGTTGCTAACAGACCAGGGACGGTAAGGGACTGTCCTTACAGTAGGCCTTTTTAGACCTTTGGAGTCTTGAATTATAAATATCTTGCCTATTAAAGTTAAAATTAGTGGAGAAAAATAAAAAGAATGAGGTAGATCTATAGGTTCTGATACGGAATGATTTCTAACTTCTCTCGAGTGTAAGAGGCAAAGTGCCAAGCATGTTACGACACGGACGAGCTTGGAAAACATTACATTAAATGAGAGAAGCAGGCACAAAAGATCACATATTGTGTGATTTCCATGTATACGAAGTGTCTAGGATAGGCGGGTCTACAGAGGCAGGGTAGATTAGTAGGTAGGGGACTTCTTTTGAGGGCTGATAAACATGTCCTAAAATTGGTTCTGGGGATGGCTGCTCAACTCTGTGAATATACTAAAAGCCTTTGACTTGTATACTTCAAGTGGGTGGAGGGTATGGTATATGAATCATATCTTAGTACAGCTTTATTAAAAAAAAAAAAAAAAGGCCAGGTGTAGAACAGTGTGTAAAGCTTACTATAGCCTGACTAAAAGAGGGGGCATCTGCCGGCACCTGGGTGGCTTAGTCTGTTGAGTGTCTGACTCTTGATCTCAGCTCAGGTCATGATCTCACAGTTTTGTGAGATCAAGCCCTGCATTGGGCTCTGTGCTGACAGCTCAGAGCCTAGAGCCTGCTTTGGGTTCTGTGTCTCCCTCTCTCTCTGCCCCTCCCCTGGTCATGCTCTCTCTCTCTCAAAATAAATAAACTTAAAAAAAAATAAAAGAGGGGCATCTGTTTGTGTGTATGGTATGGACATGGAAATATAAGATCTGAGTCATTCTGGGATATGGAAGGAGAAGGTGGCCGTCTGCAGAAATGAACCACACAACAGAGCAGTCTAGTGACAGGCACCCGCCCTGCTACAAGTGAGGCCCCAGCATGGAGGGCGCCTCTGGAGCCTGGTAGGATTAGAAACAGACAAACTGCCTCCCATCAGAACTTATATGGCCCAGTGTCATTTTCCCTCTTCTTTCTCCCCTCCCCAACATCACCTTCATCTCCTGTCCCTCCACCTTCTGTAAGGAGCAGAGGCAGCTAAAGCTTCCTGGCACTTATGACATGCCTGACACTGGCATCCGTTGCCTTATTTAATCTTTTGGAAGTTTACTTCCAAGATCTCACAAGGGGCCTTGTGAACATCCAGACAGAGCCCAATGTTTCTAATCAAAGTTTCACTTCACAGGTGAGGTACTGGGGAGAAGCTGTGTAAGGTAGGACTTCAGGGAGAGTGGCAAGGCCATCAGGGATCTCAGGTCGGGGTGGGGGGCTTTCTTGGCCACATAGCTCAATTTCCCACCAAGCATGAAATGTGTCCATCTACCCATCCATCTATCCACCCATCAATCCACCCATCGATCTACCCACCGATCCGTTCATCCATCCATCTATCCATCCATCCATCCATCCATCCATCCATCCACCCAGGTATCCACCCATCATCCATCCATTCTTCCAACCATCCATCCATCCATCCACCCATCCATCCATCCTTCCATCCATCCATCCATCCATCCATCCATCCAACATTTATTTATCATCTACCTTGTTATCAAGCAGTGGACCCTATTTCAGAGATAACAGTGGTGATTCACGCCTTGTCCCACTCATGAAGCCAGTTTAAGGGGGTTCAAATCAGCCTTTCCCATAATGGCCTTTCAGCCCATTTTTGCTTATTTCTCACGCTGGGGAACTCACCACCTGACAAGGAATCTCATATTCTATCTCATGGAACACTAGGACTGTTCGCCCCGTCGTTTTCTAGTTGAGGAATCTGAGCCCTAGGCAAAGGAATACATGGCTGAGCTTGTACCACACACCAGCAGTGGAGCTGGGCACCTGACTCATGGTTCTTCCAGCTCATAGCTCTCTGCCCTATGGTGTGTTGCCTGAAGGTATTGTCTGAGATACTGAAATAAAAATTCACAATAAGTTTTAATTGGTAACCAAAATCTATTTAGCATCTCAAATGCATAGCATACTGACAGTGGACTATGTAAGTGCAAAGTCAGACAAAATCAATTTCTCTGTCTTTAATTTTTTTTTTTTTTTAAAGAGATTGTGTCTCCCCACCCCACTCCCATGGCCCCTGCTCCAGGAGATTGTAACAGACCACAAGTTTTTCTCCTTCATCTTTAAAAAAATTTTTTTAATGTTTTATTTATTCTTGAGAGAGAGAGAGAGAGAGAGAGCGAGTGGGGAAGGGGCAGAGAGAGAGGGAGACACAGAATCCGAAGCAGGCTCCCAGCTCTGAGTTGTCAGCACAGAGCCAGATGAGGGGCTCGAACTCACGGACTGTGAGACCATGACCCGAGCTGAAGTGGGACGCTTTACCGCCTGAGCCACCCAGGCACCCCACTCCTCCATCTTTTGATCCCAGTCTCCAACACAGGGCCTGGCATGCAGATCATCTATGGAGGAGGAGAAATAGCGTGGGCTCCCGGCCTCAGGTTCTGGTCCTGGCTAAGGCCCCAGTGATTTGTCCAATTAGGTTCTCTGAGCCTGTTTCCAAACCCTTCTCCAGACAATCTGAGATACTATGTATCAAAAGGTCAAGAGATGCCTGGGTGGCTTAGCCAGTTAAGCACCGGACGTTTGATCTCAGCTCAGGTCTTGATATCAGGGTCATGAGTTCAAGCCCCGCATTAGGCTCTGCACTGGGGTTGAAGCCAACTTAAAAAAAAAAAAAAAAAAAAGAAAAAAAAGAAAAAAAAAAAGAAAGGAAAGGTCTAACACAGAGCCTGACACTAGTAAGTGTCAACAGCAGAAGTGAGGTTGGATTTTTCAACAAAGGGCTTTGAATCAAATTAAAGTATTATCTGAATTCTGCAGAACAGAACAATGAAAGAAGCCCTTTACAGGAGGCTGACTGTTCCCCTGTCCCCCTCTGCTCTTTCAGTCCCTCATTGCATTAAGCACGAGTTCCCTCCCTGGTGACCCTGGGCTGCCCAGCAGGAAGTGACCTTGAGGCCACCTGCCCAGAGCTCTGCTCCCTCAAGTCTGGGGTGTTGCATCCTCCCAGATGTGACCTTTCCTTCTCCTAGGCTTCCCGGGCCAGCCTGGCCCACATGAGACCTCTTCTGTGCTCTTATGAAAGACCAACCGCCTCTGAGCTTGGAGCAGGGAAGCAGGCCGAGCCCCCAGGAGCTAGGACTGGGCTGAGGGCAGCTGTATCCCTGAGAGCATTTACAGCAAAATGAGGTTAGGCAGGGTCAGGCCAGAGAGAGACAAGGGGTCTTGCTGCGAGCAACACACTGAAGAATTCTTCGCCTTTGAGCTTTTCTTTTCTTTTGTTAATGTTTATTCATTTTTGAGAGACAGAGCACAAGCGGGGGAGGGGCAGAGAGATAGGGAGACACAGAGTCCGAAGCAGGCTCCAGCCTCTGAGTTGTCAGCACAGAACCTGACACAGGGCTCGAACCCACGAGCCGCGAGATCATGACCTGCGCCAAAGTCAGATGCTTAACAGACTGAGCCACCCAGGCGCCCCTATGCCTTTGAGGTTTTAACCATCCACTTGGGGAAACTCTTTAGTAAGTTCTTTAAAAGAAAACATATTTAGTCTCAAGATACCACAGGGTAGGCAGTCTTCAGGCCTCGACTCTAGGCTACAGTTATGCTAATGATGAATATGCCCCTGATTTCAAAATGTTTGCTCCAACTATAAAAGAATTTACCCGTCAGCTGAAATTCTCAGTTTTTATTTTGCCCAATGTCACGTCAGATTTAAAATATGTGAATATGTGTGTATCTCTCAACATGATATATACCCATGTCAAATTTAACATGTGTTTTAAAAACCCACAAACACATAAAATACTTATATACATGATATATTTTTAAGATGTCTGTTTCTTTTTTTTTTTTTTAATGGTTATTTATTTTTGAGAGAGTGCAAGCAGGAAAGGAGCAGAGAGAGAGGGTGACAGAGGATCCAAAGCAGGCTCCGTGCTGACAGCAGCGAGCCTGATGCGGGGCTTGAACCCACAAACCACAATGTCACGACCTGAGCTGAAGTCAGATGCTCAACTGACTGAGCCACCCAGGCGCCTCTTTTTTTTTTTTTTTAAGTTTATTTATTTATTTTCAGAGAGAGAGAGAGAGAGAGAGCACGTGCAAGCATGAGCAGGGGAGGGGCAGAGAGAGAGAGGGAGAGGGAGAGAGAATCCAAAGCAGGCTCCACACTGTCAGCACAGAGCCTGACACCGGGCTCAATCTCCCAAACCGTGTAATCGTGACCTGAGCAGAAACCAAGAGTCAGATGCTTAACCAGCTGAGCCCCTCCAAGTGCCCCCCAGCTGATTTCTGAACAGAAGACAGGGCAGGGCTGTGAGGGTTCCCGGAAAACAAACTTCTTCCTCAAGGGGTGAAGGGAGAAGAGAGTAGGGGAGCTGGATGGAAGAGGGAGGGGGCTGTGAAGAGAGGTGTCAGGGAGCAGGGGTGGGGTTGAGGGTGAGGTTATGGAAGCAGTAATGCTTTTCCTGAGGCCAGAACCTCGTGTGAGACACAGAACACCTCCACACCCCTAAAGTCACAGGGCTTTGGCAACAGCTCCAGCTCCCTTCTGGGGTTCCCATAAATTACCCAATGTAGTCGTCTGACATGCAAACCACACCTTCCAGAGATAGTCCCTCCTGCCCCAGAAATGGCCCCAAATTCTTTGTGAGTCCCAGCATAGGAATTTCTGGATGGGAAAATGTAATGACTGTAAACTCATGGAAAGTGGAATAAGAATAGAAACTGCTAGATTATTTTCAAGGAAACATAAATTTCTTTATCACACTGTACAATCTTTCCCCAGTGGGGACAGGTCAATTTAAAATGGCGGCAGCTATTAAGGCGTGACGCACACACCCGGGTTCTCTTGGCCTTGTGAACGACACACTCCCAGAGAGCCTTGGTTGGGTCTCACGTGAGAGCTACATAGGAGCTAATCTTCCGCTTGGATGGAGGGCACCTAATGCCTGGCAAAGAGCATGACAGCAGGCGGCATGCAGATTTGGGTCCGAGTTCCTTGCCTGGTCCCAGATAGGTGACTCTAGGCAAACACCTTTCTGAGCCTCAGTTTAGCCACCTTAAATTTTTTTTTTTTTACGTTTATTTATTTTTGGGACAGAGAGAGACAGAGCATGAACGGGGGAGGGGCAGAGAGAGAGGGAGACACAGAATTGGAAGCAGGCTCCAGGCTCTGAGCCATCAGCCTAGAGCCCGATGCGGGGCTCGAACCCACGGACCGCGAGATCGTGACCTGAGCTGAAGTCGGATGCTTAACGATTGAGCCACCCAGCCGCCCCAGTTTAGCCACCTTAAAAGTGGGCATTATAACACCCACCTGGTTGGGCCATAGGGGCGACTGAATGAAAAACATATTAGAAACTCACAAGTTGGAGCGTCTGGGTGGCTCAGTCATTTAAGCGTCCCACTTCAGCTCAGGTCATGATCTCACAGTTTGTGGGTTCAAGCCCTGCATCAGGCTCTGTGCTGACAGCTCAGACCCTGGAGCCTGCTTCGGATTCTGTGTCTCCCCCTCTCTCTGCCCCTTCCCTGTTTGCTCTCTGTCTCTCAAAAATAAATAAACATTAAAAAAAAAAAAAGAAAGAAACTCACATGTTAATACCCAGCCCATGGAGGTGTTCAGGAAGCAGTGTCCTTGTCATACTCAGTGCAGGCGTCACCACACACTGCTGTGTTTCTGCAATGACATCCTTTGGGGGAACCAGTAAGCCCAAAGAACTATAGATGCTCTATGTCCTGGGACTGGAAATTGGCCAACAGAGCAAACGCGATGCAAGGGAAAACATTCCGCACTTGGGGGCTTGACCAACAACAAGTTCTGTGGTCTTTCTTAGATCAACGGGATAGTGAAGAATGATGAAAAGAATTTTTGACAGTCAGCTTCAGAGTCAGCAAACAGCACTGGACTGAACCTCTCAAGGACACACTTTGGTCCCATCTCTGTCATATCTGAGCAAAGCCTGCCCAAAGCTGCTGGGAGTGTCTGTTCCAGGATCTTTAATTATTCCAGTCCCATCTGCACCATTTCTGTAAGCTCCCCCCTGCTTTAAACTGCTTTTGCTTATTGAAATAAATATGTTCGGAAATGAAACTTCCATTGCTAATTGCTACCACAAAAGGAAAACCAGTCTCCCGTGCTGTGAGATGGTTATTGTTAAAATAATACACAATGAAAACTACATAATACAGCAGAGTTCCAGCCAAACCCTTTGCTGGAAAGCACTGAGCCTGAGGTCTGTACCGTTTGCAAAAAGGGAGATGAACACATATTAAAGAGGTGTCAATGATACAGTAAGACCAAACTGAGACTGATCTCTTGGACCAGCTGGAAGGATTGTAAGAGATTTGAAGACAGGCTTTTTTTTTTTTTTTAATGTTTTCATTTATTTTTGAGACAGAGAGAGACAGAGAGAGAGAGAGAGAGAGAGAGAGAGAGAGAGAGAGCATGCATAGGTGGGGGAGGGGCAGAGACAGAGGGAGACACAGAATCTGAAGCAGGCTCCAGGCTCTGAGCTGTCAGCACAGAGCCTGACTCGGGGTTCAAACCCACAAGCCATGAGATCATGACCTGAGCTGAAGCTGGACGCTCAACCGACTGAGCCACCCAGGCCCCCCAAAAGGCTTTTAAAAAAAGTTTATTTATTTTGAGAGAGAGAGAGAGAGAGAGAGAGCGAGCGAGCATGAGTCGGAGAGGGGCAGACAGACAGAAAGGGAGAGACAATCTCAAGCAGGTTCCTCACTGTCAGTACAGAGCCCAACGTGGGATTCGATCTCATGAACCGTAAGATCATGACCTGAGCAGAAACCAAGAGTCAGACGCTCAACTGACTGAGCCACCCCAGTGCCCCTGAAGAAAGGCTTTTTTATGTGGAGTTCCTGTCCTTTGATATTGAATGAGTGCTCTTGTGCCCTCGCTCTGAGACACTGCCCTGGCAGAAATGTGGCATGGCCCGAGGAATGTGTAAACGGATGCTCTTAGATTCTCCTTTATCCCACATCTCCTTGCCACCTCTCCACGGACTCCATTTCCCTCCTCCACAGCCCTTCTCCCCGCTTCTGCGCCTCAACCCAAATGACTTGGTCCTTCATCCTTGTCTGCCTCAAACACCTGTGTGCAGAACACATTTCTTCCTGCAGCCACCACTGGACCCTCCACTTTGAGCACCCCCAACTTCCCCCTGCCTCTCCAAATCTGATTGCTCCCCACTCTGCTCCTGGGGTCATCTACTCCGAGCTGGACCCTTGTCCCCTTGGGGAACCACAGCCACCTCAAAGACTGGTGTTTTCACCTGTGTGCATTCACCCCTATGCACTAGCTCTATTGTCCCCTTCTATGGATGAGAAAAGTGAGGTCCCTCAGCGCCAGGCAGGCTTCTATTCCGACTCCCGCCTTCCCTCCAGGGGTCCTCCCACCACCTCACTCTGGAACTGTCTCTGCAAACCACAAGCTGAAACAACATAGGGAACCACAGGCAGTGCCTAGGAAATACAGAGTGGGAGATAAAAAGAGTTTGGATTTTATGCAAAGGCTTCCCTCTTCCTCCCCTAGGGATGTGGGGCCATTAGCAAGGGAACCTACTGGGTCCAGCTTCCTCTAGGTGACCTAATGTAGGTGTTGCAGGGACATGGAGGTGGAAAGCACTTGAGGTGCCCCCTTCTCCAACTAACAGCCAGCTGGCTCGGAACAAGTTTTCAGAGACATGCCTGGGGGCTGTTAGGTTGAGACACCAGTCACACTTCTACCCAGAGTCCAAGGCAATGGAGGGGGCCTGAGTTTGGAGCCAGATGGATAAGGGTTTGAATCCCAGCTTTGCCATGGACCCCCTCCGAGGGCCGCTTGAGGGCCAGGAAGAGGAAGGATAGGAGCCTCCACGATGGGGTCCAGCCTGGAGGTAACCTGGTGGGGCGGAGGGCAGGTGCTGCTGAACCTCGGGCCCACTATGCTTCTGAGTGGGACACACGGGGCTCACCTCCGGGGCTGACCCAGAACCCAGGCTAAGCCACCACTAACCTTGCATGGGACGGGGGTCTCTGGGGCCTGCCCAGAAGCCAGTCTCCCTTTTGTCGCCATCAATGTCGCTTGGGAGACCCAGCCCTCCCCACTCTCATTTCAGTGGATTTGCTGGGTCTGGACCCCTCTCACCGGCCCTGGCTTCCAGCATGTGACTTGGGCCTGGTCCATCAGGCCCCACTGACCCTGTTTTTCTGACCGTAGTGATTGGCACAGAGATGGATATGCCACCACGGAGGCTCAGTCATGAGACTTTTGCTGGGAGCGGTAAGATGGAGAGGCTCTCTTTGGGTGAGCTACAAGAAAAGAGTGAAGGGAGAGCCTGGAACGCCTCACTTCCGGAAGCTGGAGCCGGCAAGGAGGAGAGCAGACCCAAGCACTCCTGACATCACCGGATGAGCCCCGGGATCCATCCTGCCAAAGCCAAATCAATGTTCTACCCTTTCTTTCTTTTCTGGCTTAAGCCAGTTTGAGTTAGGTTTCTTGTGACAGGCTACAAGACACGTCCTTTACAGGTGCAGATGGCTTTTGGGGGGACTAAGCATCAGTCCACCATCTGTCATTACAGTTTATCACGGTTTTGTTAAAATTTTAATTCCGTCCTCTGATACAGTTACTATCACCCTCTGTAAGGTGATCCCTGGATGCATTTTATGGCGTCAAGTTGTTAAAAACAATCAACAGGGTACCCCAAGAGGGTAGGCCTCAGTATAGAAGCCACAGTCCAAAAGAAGGAAGCTACCTCCTGGCTGACAGTGGCTCATTCATTCATTCATTCATTCAGTGTTTACTGAGTCCTACTTTGGGCCATTGTTCTGAGTCATTGTTCACTGCTGTGACTATTAACCAATCAGCCACACTCCCAGCCTGACTCTAGTCCAAATGGCTCCTTCTCAGACGAAAAACCTGGACATTCTGTCCACCTATCTGGAGTCCAGATGCACTGGGATCAAACAAGCCTGTCCCGCAGTCACACGGGAGCCCTGCTTCATGGATGGCTTGTTCCTGGGGGGCCCCTGATGCTCCCTGTTCGCTGGTCACAGAGCTCATGGGACCTCTGCGTCCTCATCTGCTCTAGACAGTTGGCCCCACTTCCCTGTCTGGCTCACCTGCCTGGAGTTTCTAGAATCCATCCTTCTGAAAATGGGGACAGTTCTGATGGTGTATCCTATCCTCTGCTCTTCCTGAAAGACATAGCCATATTTCTCCGGTCACATTAGCAAGTTCTTTCCACCCTCTGGGCACAGCACATGGGGATCTAAAGACTCAGTTCAGGCAGTGGGATTCATCAAACGCTTTTTTTCGCACCTGCTTTGGGACAGAGAATCCTCCAAGCTCCCCCCACCCCCTTTAGTCCACATCCCTCTGCAATGCTGTCCATCAGCATCAGAGCTGGTGACACTGACCCCAAGACATCTTCTGTTCCCCACCTTCTGTCCCTACTAATCCTCTGCCTGCTAATCCTATGTCTGGAGTCCCCAGCCACATGTCTGGTTCTTCTTTCTTCTGCTTGTGCCAAACAGGCTTCTAAAAGCCCAGTGTGTGTTCTTCTGCACATTTCTGCCATCCCTGGGCCTGCCTTCTGGGCTGCATCCCAGCTCCCATCCCTCCCATCTACACACACACACACCCTTTCTGAGTCTGAGGAGTGTGTTCCAAATGCAAGCCTGCCAGCCCCCACCCCTTGAGACAGGCCTCTGCTTTTCCTTCAAACACCCTGACATCTGCTTTCCTAATTTTCAAGATATGAGTCTTTTGGTTTGTGGGATGGTGGCTGCAGGTCCCCGGGACAGTGAGCTAAGGATGGGGTGGGCCCGCAATGGGTGGAGGAGGTAAAACTTTGCCCCTGAAATGTAGGGGCCTGGTCATCTGGTAGTGCTGGGGCTCATGCCCATTCCTCACAGGCTCTGTCTCCTTGGTCCTGCCCTGCCCATGTCTAATGCCAAAGGACACCAGATTACGGTTCTAGAATGGGGGGTGGTGGCAGGAGGAAGGCCCTTGAGAATCATCTGATCCAACAGTGATACCTTTAATTAAAAAAAATTTTTTTTTTAATTTAATGTTTACTTATTTTTGAAAGAGAAAGAGAGAGAGAGAGCCAGAGTGGGGTAGGAGCAGAGAGACAGGGAGAGAGAGGATCAGAAGCAGGCTCTGAGCCATCAGCACAGAGCCCAATGCGGGGCTTGAACTCACGACACCTGTGAGATCATGACCTGAGCTGAAGTCGGATGCTTACCCAACTGAGCCACCCAGGCGCCCCAGCTGTACCTTTAATTAGCAGAATCGCCTGAACGGCTTTTCCTGTCCCCACCCCAGAGACTGAGCCATGGGGTTTGGGGCGACCTTGGGCACCCGGGTCTATGAAAAGCATGCTATGCCCTATGACTGCTGATGAGCCCCCTGGGAGCCCCCTCACCTGTTGGCATAAGGCATTGACTCCTATGATTCCAGGTTAAGCTCACAGAGCTGCCTAGGACCCAGGCTCTTGCATGCCCAGCCCAGTATTCCCATACCCTCGTGCTGACTGCAGGTCTGGAAGCCCAGGCCGGGGGCCGCTTACTTCCACAACCCTCGTAAAGACAGTCTGGGCAAACTGAACAGTGGGGACCATCCAGTGAGGCCAATAAACAGCGGCACAAACAGATAAATCAATGAAGCCATAAACCACAGGGGATCATAACAATCTCTTTACAATTCCTCTTTGGGGGTGGGCTTTGCCAATGTTGCTTTGTGTTATTTTCTTTTTTAAATAAGCAAAATTGTTTTCTTGGGATGCCATCCAAGAACATTAGATAAATAACTGTAATCCAGCTGCTCGCGGGAGACCCTGTCCGGGCAGACAGTGTGGGAGAGTGAGGCTGCGCTTTGATGTGTAGGGTGGGGGCACCCTGGGGTCACCGAGGCCTTTGTGAAAGCCCCAGGCTCTCCGATCCCTGGCTTCATTCCCAACTGGCCCCCTCCGCCTCCTCCCTGCCACTCTCACACGTGCGTGCGGGATGTGACCAGGAGCTTCCCTCCTCCTGCCTGAAGCCTCCTGTGTCTCCCATTCTCCCCCTTGGAAAGCCACTCCCGGACAAGCCTGGCTGGGTCATCACCTTTCACACCCCCCCTCCCCCACAAAGAAGCCCTCCCTGACCCCACATGGGGGCCCCGACAAGCCAGGCTCCTCTGGGATCTGCTTCTTCCCTTACTGTCTCCCTGCCACACTGGGGCTCATCCAGGGTAGAGCCTGGGTCCTCTCTGGAGGGGTCGAGTGAGGCAGGAAGGACAGTCAGGGCAGTGAGGGCTTTGGAGGCACATGCACGGGGTTCAAACGCCACTCATGCTCTCACCAGCTGGGTCACTACCTACAGCCCGTGATAGGACCCTCTCGGAGACAGACACTATCTGCTGCCATGAGGCCTCCCTGCTTGGTCCAACCCTCCATGAGAGCGGGTATCCCATCTGTTAAAGCTCTGTCTCCCCTACCAGCCTGTGGGTCCGTGCAGCAGGGCTGGGGCTGATTCCTCTTTTTCCAGCCTCAGTCGGGCCCAGCAGGTGGCCCAGGAGCTCTGCCGTCTGCAGACTCTGCTCGCTGTCCCTGCCTGCGGCTGGGGTTCCTCCCACGTCCCACGGTGGGGCATCGCGTCCTCTGTCCTCCAGGCTGTTAGTCACCTTTACTCTGAGCCCCTGTTCATTCAGCCCCACCTGGCTGCTGGGGTCCACTTTCCCAAATCTCTTCTACCCCTCCTGCCATCTCCTGAGCTGATCCCAATGTGCCCCTGTCTTCTTCCTGCACTTTCCTTTACAGTCTCTTTGGCACAGGCCCCACCCCCCCCACCCCCCATCCTCCAGACCATTTCCCACCCTGCCCCTGAGAGAGCACTTTCCTCCATCCGTCTTCAAACACCCGTCACTGTCCTAGAACAAGCTCCCGTGTCTCTCTGTCAGATCTCCAACCCACTCCGGCTTCATCTAGAAGATGCTAGATGGGTCCACAGTGCCCAGCTCTGGACCCATGACACAGCCACATGGAGCTTGCTCAACCTCCTGGGAAGCCATTCCCTCCTGCTTGCCTTTGGGTGCTTGTCAATGTCATGTCTAACCATGTAGATGCGTAGCAGATGTCATTCCATCCACAAAGGCTCTTCTGAGTCTCTCCTTCCCCCAGGGAGTGGGGGGTCCTGGCCTCCTCCACAGCCTCAGTGACTCGTTTTGGGGTGGGCACCTGGTAAGTGTTTGTTGAAACTGAGTATCGTACGGTAGGCATCTCAGACCCCTCTCTGAATGGCTTTTGGTCTGAACGTTAAGCAGTCCATGTGCTATCAGACAAAATTCAGTTGTGGTCAGGTCAAGATGTTTTCTATGGCCAAATTATTCTCTGACGGTATTGCTGGAATATAAATCAGCGCTATCTCGATCTGCTTGAAAGGACCGATGGCATTCACTCCAAGTTGTGTGATGATGTCCAGATGTGGGCTGCTGCACTGAGGTGCATTTTCTATAATTAAGCTGACAGGAGCCCCACGTCTGACGGGGGTGTTCGGCCATGGGCGGGTCGCCTCTCTCTGTGTGCCCCGTTTCTCCTCGGCAGCAAGGAGGGAGCACCAGCTGGCTTCCCAGTGAGTTCACACACAAGGGGGAATGATGCCCATTTCTCTGATGCAGGCTGTATTCTGAAATCAAGTATCCTGCATATTTATATAGAGCGTGGAGTCCCCTGTAAACTGGGTGGGCTCCCTGTGGGCTGGAGCAGCTGGCCTTGCCATAAGGCTGAACGGAGGAGGAGACCCAGAGGTGGATATTAGATCCCACTGTATAGGCTGGGAGCCCAGAAGTGTCAGGGAGGTTGGGGTTCAAACGCAAGGTCAGGCAGGCTTCCTGGAGGCTCGTCTTATTCTACTGGCAAACAAAGGTAGGCTGCCATCCTATGACTGTGTCTTTTCTTTCTAGTGCACCAGCCAAATGTGCCCTCTTCCCACTTTGGGGACTTCTTGCTTCTCAGCGAAGAAACCGTCCTGGGGCACCAGAAGGTAAGAATATAGTTGCACACTGGTCCAGGCTTCCTGGGGGTACCTCCACTACCCTCTGGCTGAGTACTATATAGCTTGACTGAGTGCAGAGGGACGAGATCCAGGTGCTATCCCTGAGGAGCTCTCAGTCAGGCCAGGTGGGGGGCCATGCACCAGAAGAAATGCCCTAAGGGAGGTGCCACAATGTGCTACGGAAATTCATGGGTCAGGAGCATACGTTTTTGCGTATAAGGGATCAGGAAAGGTTTTTTTTTAAGTTTATTTTTCAGAGAGAGAGAGAGAGAGCACGTGCAGGGGAGGGGCAGAGAGAGTGAGGGAGACAATCCCAAGTAGGCTCTGAGCTGTCAGCACAGAGACCAATAACAGGGCTCAAACTCACAAACCATGAGATCATGACCTGAGCCAAAATCAAGAGTCGGACGCTTAACTGACTGAACCACCCAGGTGCCCCAGGAAAGGTTTTATCAGGGAGGCAGTATTTCAGCAAGGCCTTAAGGGTGAGAAAAGCTTAGGCAAGTCTGAGATAGAGGACAGTCTGAGACGAGATATGGAAACAAGTAAGCCTGGATCGACTCATTTTTGTCTAGAACTTTCCATGTGTGAAAAGCATGGGAATAAAGTTCGCATGGCCAGGACAGCCGGTTAAAGAGGGGGAATCCCGTGGACTGGGCAGAGAGGATCTACTGTGGATTTGTGCAGGGAAGCACTAGGACCAAGCGGGGCTGCCGAAAGCATATATTTTTTTTTAATTTTTAAAAAATGTTTTATTTGTTTTTGAGAGAGAGAGAGCCAGAGTGCGAGCAGGGGAAGGGCAGAGAGAGAGAGGGAGACACAGAATCCGAAGCAGGCTCCAGGCTCTGAGCTGTCAGCACAGAGCCTGATGCGGGGCTTGAACTTATGTACCATGAGATCATGACCTGAGCCGAAGTCAGTGGCTTCACTGACTGAGCCACCCAGGTGCCCCTAGAAGCCATATTCTTCCAGAGCAGTGCCACCTGCGAGCTTCACAGTGACTTTTCTCCAGGACGCCCTCGTACATTTGGTATCACTCCAAGCCGAGTATGGCTGTTTATTTGGACATACAGCACTTCTCATTGTTCCCAGGCTGTAAGACCATAACCATGCCTTTCCCCTGATGTGGCCTTGCCTGATAACTGATTCCTCCTGGCAGACAAACGTATCCCCAGCACAAAAAGCTGCTTCTCGCTGCAGCAGACCCTGACCAGTGCAACCTGAGAGAGACAGAGTGGTAACATGGATTGTACAGGGGTATGGGCTGGAGGACGAAATGAGGAACTGCTCACGTGCATGTGACCCTCAAGGTTTAAAAGGTCCCCTAGCATCCACCTTCCCAACAAAGCCATTGGTGAGGATGTGGGCTGTGTTTGTCGGGCACCCTTTGCGCCTTGGGGGGTTGGCTGAATCCACTAAGGAGACAGCGCCAGCCATGTGAACCCATCCTGGCAGGGTTCAGAGAAACTGCCTTGGCAGAGAAGTCCTGTCCAGGGGCAAGAGAATAGCAGGTCTAGGGGGTCTTTGGCACCCTGGCCTCTGGAGAGAGGAAACCCTCCCCCCAATCCTTTCATACTTGTGTGGACACCCTGATCCCCAGTTTCACTTCTTGGGCAACTGGACACTAGGGAGGAAGTGCCCTGGGCTAGGGTGATGCCCTTCTGGAAACTGGGAGGGCCACCCCTATTGCAGATCAGAAGAGAAACTCATCTCAATTTCTTTTCTAGTCCAGAAAAGCTTTCAGAAAAATTCCAAGAACATATTTAGTTCAATGGGGTAGAATGAAAACGTGGGGCAAAAACAAGAGGCAAAAAATAAATGACTCCGTCGGGATGCAAGACATGAGGTCCCATGCCCTTTCTAGATGTGGGTCCCAAATGTATACAGTCAAGTTGACATGCAAATGCAACCATGGAAACCATTCACAGCACATGGAGGATAAAAACCAGCGAGCACCTCAGGAGAAGCACAGCCAACCCAGAACCACACTGATGCAAAGCATCCCCACAAGCAGGATCCTAAGTGACATCCCTTAAACGCACTGCCCTGGAGAGATGGCCAGAGCCACAGGAACCACGAAAGGTACGGAGGAACATCTGCTCAAAAGACCTGCTACAAGGGGCGCCTGGGTGGCTCAGTCGGTTCAGCGTCCGACTTCGGCTCAGGTCATGATCTCACAGTTCATGGGTTCAAGCCCTGCACCGGGCTCTGTGCTGACAGCTCGGAGCTTGGGGCCTGCTTCAGATTCTATGTCTCCCTCTCTCTCTGCCGCTTCCCTGTTTGTGCTCTCTCTCTCTCTCAAAAGTAAACATTAAAAAAGACACGGTAAAGGAATGTACAGAACCAAGCTGCTGACCTGAAGAACCTGAGGGTACTTTTTTCTCCTTGTGCTTAAAATGTCAGAGGAAAGGGGCACCTGGGTGGCTTAATCGGCTAAGAACCCACCTCTTTTTTTTTTTTAAGTTTATTTATTTGAGAGATAGAATGAGCAGGGAGGAGGGGAGAGAGAGAGAGAGAGAGAGAGAGAGAGAGAGAGAGAGAATCCCAAGCAGGTTCTGAGCTGTCAGCTCAGAGCCTGATGTGGGGCTTGATCCCACAAGCGGTGAGATCATGACCTGAGCCGAAACCAAGAGTTGGACGCTTAACTGACTGAGTCACCTGGGAGCTCCTGAGCATCTGACTCTTGATTTTGGCTCTGGTCATGGTCCCAGGGTTGTGAGATCAGAGCCCCACGCTGGGCTCTGCACTGAGCGTGGATCCTGCTTGGGATTCTCTCTCTCTCTCTCTCTCTCTCTCTCTCTCTCTCTGCTCCTCTCCCCTGCTTGCACATGCATGCTATCTCTCTAAAAAAATAAATTAAAATAAATAAAATAAAATGGTACTTTAAAAAAAAAGTGTCAGAGGAAAGGCTCTGTGTAGATTTAAAGAAAAGTCAGAACCTGGGCACCTGCGTGGCTCTGTCAGTTAAGTGGCTGACTTCAGCTCAGGTCATGATCTCACGGTCCGTGAGTTCGAGCCCCACATCAGGCTCTGTGCTGACAGCTCAGAGCCTGGAGCCTGCTTCGGATTCTGTGTCTCCCTCTCTCTCTGCCTCTCCCCTGCTCACACTCTGTGTGTGTGTCTCTCTCTCAAAAATAAATAAACATTAAAAGACATTTTTTTAAAGAGAAGTCAGGACCTGACCCTCCCATCACAAGTATCTGTGCTTCTTCATCCTACGTGGGTCCAAGCGGTGTCACTGGACAGCAGCCCCTAGACCACAATAGGTGTCAGGATCCCTGGTTTGCAGGCCAAGAGGGGCAAAATGATAGGCTCACGATCACACAACTGATCCAATTTCCTCTAATATCTTCCTCTGAAGGGATGCTGCAGCAAGGAGGGCAGCTGAAAGAAAAGCCAGCAGTGAGGTAGTGTGTTTTGCCCCATGGGTGATCGCTCCGATGGGTGTCCAGGGACCCAGCTCCAGCTCAAAGCCCTTACTCCCCTTAGCTGAGCTATCTGACCTCTGGCTGGCCAGGCTGTACTGGGCAGCCAGAGCCCAAGCCTCCTTCTGGGGCACAGTGCTGACAGTCCCTGGCACCTGTGAGCCCCCAGCTCTCCCACCCCGTGTGCCTCGAGACGGAGAGCCCCGATTCCGTGGTCCCCTCCTGAATGGTAGGTTTCCTACTGACTTGGAAATGGGCTTTCTCTCTTCTCATCTTCGGGCCCCCATCTCCCTACTGGTCCTCTCTACACAAAGCCAGCGCCCACCCCACCCCACTGCACACTGCAGGAGGGGGTTCCATTGCACCCAACCGTGAATCTGAGGGTGGAAATGTTTCCAAGCATTAATCTTCTAGCTATCGCCAACCAGAGTTAAACCCTTCGGATTCAGCTTGGGCTCTAAAAAGAACTATGGCTCTGAAGGTTCTAGTAGGTTGGTTAAGAAGGATTTTAGGGGCACCTGGGTGGCTCAGTCGATTAAGCGTCCGACTTTGGCTCAGGTCATGATCTCTCAGTCTGTGAGTTCAAGACCTGCATTGGGCTCTCTGCTGTCAGCGCCGAGCCTGCTTTGGATCCTCTGTCTCCCTCTCTCTCTGCATCTCCCCTGATTGCTCGCTCGCTCTCTCTCGCTCTCTCTCAAAAATAAAAAAAAAAAAAAAAAAAAAAAAAAAGAGAGAAGGATTTTAGAAAAAAAAAAAAAACCTGACCAAGCCTACACTAGGAAACCCAGTATCATTTTTTTAGATTAGAGGTTGCACAGGGATAGCCATGGACCAGAGGTGATCCACAGACATGTTTTGTCTGGCCTGCAGAGTGTTTTTAAAACAAGTGAATTAGTGGCCCAGAGTTAAAAATCAGGCGATTATACACACAGCCCTGGATTTCTGTTCCTCTCTGAGAAGTGAAGGGATCGGCAGGGCAGAGGCTAATGGTCTGGGGGTGGGGGCCAGCTCAGGAGGGTAAAGGTGGGCATGAGAGCTGGGGTGGGCCTTAGCCGGCGTCAGGGGGCACCGGGAGACGGGGTTGCTCACCGAGAAGTGTGGCTGAACGTTCCTTGCTCCGAATGCAGACCTGGCTTGGCTGGGAGCCCTGGCATGATTTATAGGCTTGGCAGGAGAGCCATTTCCTCGTGCCTGTTTCTCATTAAAGCTTTTAGGCAAAGGGCTTCGTTGCGGATTCTGGAGCCGGGGTTAGCCCTGGCCTTATTAAACAGAAATATCCAGCCAAGAGGAAATGAAGGAGGAAGGGCAAATGATGCCGAAGGGGTAAAAGGGGAGACCAAAAACCAGAGTAAAATACTGGGGGGGGGGTGGGCTGGGGGGTTGGTGGGGAGATGGGATGGAAAGGGGCAAGAAGTAACAGTTTCAGATTTCTCAGGAAGACTGATGAGAACATGGGAGCAAGGAATCAGCATCCCCCACCCCCTGCCACCCCGGCAAAACCTCTGATGTGGGTTTGGGCACTGGGGCTGCTACCCACCAGCTGGCTCTATACCCTTGAGCCCCTGGTGGATTTGGTGCCTCTCCTAGCCTTGGTGTCCTCAGCTGTAAAATGGGCACAGCAACAGTAGTAATAAGACAGAGTTGTTGAGGGGACAAGAGGAAGGCATGATGTGGAAGACCACCAGCACGTGGGGGACAGGTGGCTTCTCAGAGGTGGAGGCTCCCGTTCTGCCCTCGGTCAGCAGAACCAGATCTGCTGTTCCCATCTTGGCTGCCACCTGCTGAGTCTGGGGAGACCAAGCTGGAGGAAGCCTGTGGGCGGGCACGGTTGCCCCAAATGGCTTTCACCTTGTACCTGTTGGGCAGTGAGAGCCAAAAGCACCATGTGGGGTCAAAGCAGAACAGCCAGCTTACCTTCGAGCGCACCTGAGGAGCATGCACACTTGGGCAGGGGCACGGCAGGGCTGGTGGCTGACGCACTGCTCAAGCTGGGGCAAATCCTCTCCTCCTCGCCCACACTCACACCAGGGAGTGCATCGGGGTGGGAGGTGAGTGGAACATATGTATGGAGGAGTTTGCATAGGTTGTATGCGTGTCCATGTGCCGGGAGGTATTCAAATAGCGTGTTCACTTGGTTTTAATCAAGTGGACCCTGGAGGGCATAATTCTCAGCACCTACTGGCTTCTATTCAGAAATGAAATATTCGATTGCAAATTACCATGCTGAAGCAGATAACAGAATGGTTAAGCACTTTAGCGGAGGAGGTGGTAAGAGCAGGCTGTTTCCATTAGGATCACCTGAGCCAGACCTCTGCTCTGCCCAGCCTCGGCATGCTCTTCCACCCTGGCAGTGTCCTTCCATCCTCCTGACCCCTCGACACAATGCTCCTCCTCACCCTTCCGGGCCCAGTTCAGCTGTTGCCTCCCCCTTCTTCCTTGACACCCCCGAGTTGCCACGGTCTTTCCACACACGGCCGGCGGAGCTCCGGTTCATGGACGTGTCTCCCACCCTGTAAGGTTTTTGAGCATGGACAAAATCGTGGGCTCAGGAACTAGACCGCCTGGGTTTGCATCACACCTCTGCCACCTGTGACATCTCCGTGCCTCAGTTTGCTCCTCTACAAAGTGAGGAGGAGAGTGGCACCTACCTCGAAGACCTGTTGTGAGGACCGGATGAATGAATGCATGGGAAAGTGTTGACCGTGTCTGCCCTCAGCAAGCCCTGAAAACCTGGGAACTGAAACCACAATGGGCTACCACCTCACACCCATGGGCTGGTTAGAACCACAAAGTCAGATAACAGCAAGTGCTGGCGGGAGGGGCACTGGGGAGCTCAGTCAGTTAAGCGGCCGACTCTTGGTTCCAGCGCAGGTCATGATCTCACGGTTCATCAGTTCGAGCCCCGAATGGGGCTCTGCACTGACAGTGGGGAATCTGCTTGGAATTCTCTCTCTCACTCTCTCTCTGCCCCTCGCCCCCTTTCAAAATAAATAAATAAACATTAAAAAAAAACAAAAAACCAGCAAGTGCTGGCGGCATGTGGAGAAATCAGAAACGTGTATCCACTGGTGGCTGGATCCTATGATGGTACAGCCACTCTGGGAAACAGTCTGGCAGGTCCCCAAACAATGAAATACAGAGTTACCATGTGACCCAGCAATTCCACTCCTAGGTTTGTGCGTGAAAGAAGTAAAAACAGTGCCACGTAAAGATCTGAAGATGCATGTTCGTGATAGCATTATTCATGAGTCTCAAACTACAGGCAAATGTCAATCAGTGGACAAATGGAGAAAGAAATGTGGTCTATCCATACAACGGAGTATCATTCAGCCATAAGAAGGAATAGAGTATTGATTCTTGCTACAGCACGGACGAAACTTGTAAATATTATGCTCAGCAAAAGACACCAGTCACAAAAGGCCACAGACTAGGGTTTCCATTCATGTTAACATCCAGAACAGAGAAATCTCTACGGACAGAGGGTAGATTAACAGTTGCCAGGGGCTGGGGGAAGGGGTGGGAGGTGAGGGGGTGTTGGCTAAAGATCATGGGGTTTCTTTTAGAGGTGATGAAATATTCTCAAATTGGCTGTGGTAAGGGTTGCACAATTGTGTGAATACACTAAAAACCACTGAATTGTACACTTTAACCGGGTAAATTGTATATACGGGATATGAATCATATCTCAATAAAGCTGTCTTTTAAAAAACTTGGTTGCCCCCCACAGGGAAAAAAAAAAAAAAAAGAAGAAGAAGAAGGCAAGAAAGGAAAGCCTGTTAGCTGTTATAATCTGTTTCTTGGCTCCACGGGGTCCAGCCCAGAACAGGTCCTCAGTCAAGTTTGGGAAAGCAACGAGTTAAATCAAATCATCAGCACTGATTATGTGCCCACTGAATGCTTACACACAGCTCCTCATTTAGTCTTGGGAGAGCATGGAGACCTTCCCAGTGCTTGCTTCCGTGTCTCACTGCCCTTAGCCAATCTGTTAGCAAATATCCCCACTATCCCGCCGCCTTCCAAATGCATCCAGAATCCGATCTTTTCTCATCATCTGCACCACCCCTGTCCCCCCTCCGCTGGATTCTCCAACCCAGCTACGTGTCCCCAGCTTCCACCCCGCTCCCTACAGCCTGTCTTCAGCCCAGAGATCCTTTAGGAACCAAAGTTGGTACTTCTGCCTTTCTCCCAGAGCCCTACAATGATGTCCCTTCTCGCTCAGACAACAAAAGCCCAAGTCTGACACTGCCTCTCTTCCTGCCCCTCCCCCACCCCATCCCACTCTGGGTTATTTCTCTCCAGCCGGTTATTTCACTCCAGACGCTTGCCTAAGGGTCTTCTCCTCTTCCTGGACCCCATCTCCCCCAGGAATCCTCTTGACTCCCTGTCTTTCCTACTTTAAACCTTGGCTCAAACACCTCTTGCCAGTGGGGCTCCCAGACCTCCCCCGCCCCCCCATGAAATACGTCTACCTGCACATTCCATACCCCCAAGTGCCTTCATCTGCTTTTTCTCTTTTCCATAGTGCTTGTCATCTTATAAAATACTATGCAATTTATTTATTATAGCCTTTATTTATTGTCTGCCTCCCTGCTAAGTGCGAGCTCCATCAGGTCAGGTCAGGGATTTTTATTGTTGTGTTGATTTATGCAGCCTCTCGTATTGGGAGGCTCAAGAAACATTTGTGGAGAACTTGGTCTTCACAACATCTCTGAGAAGGAGGCTTTATTTTTCCTCATGGAAGGGTTGTGGGATCTGCCCGAAGCCACGCACTGAGTAGATAGCAGGGCTGAATGTTTATCTGTATAAAGGGGTTGCCACTGACCTCCTTCCTCTCTCCCTGCTCCGCAGTGTGGAAGGCACGTCCTGTCCACTTCCACGAGGCAAGCACTTTTGGATGAACTGTGCTCAGGAAGGTAAGTTTGCAGCCAGTTGTACAGGGTCTGGAAGGAAGCTGCATGAGGCTGATATGCTGGCACGTTCGCAGGGAGAGGTCTGAGTCAGCGGTGGGCGGTGGAGGATGACCATGTATCAACACAGCAGAGCCACTATTAACATAATTTGAGTAAACAGTATCCTGTCATGGGCTGCCGTTTCACATCTGTCAGATTCAAACTGCCTCCCCCAAGCGGGGGATGCCTTTCCTTCCTAGACTTGCAAAGGGAGTCCCTCCTCCTTGCTTCTGGCGAGGAAGAAATGGCCCTGTGGTGTTATTTAAAACGGCAAAATTCTGGGGTGCCTGGGTGGCTCAGTCGGTTAAGCGGCTGGCTCTTGATTTTGGCTCAGGGCATGATTTCATGATTCGTGGGTTCGAGCCCCGTGTCGGGCTCTGTGTGGATGGTGCAGGGTTGGCTTGGGATTTTCTCTCTCTCTCTCTCAAAATAAATAAATAAACTTAAAAATAAATAAAGTGGCAAAATTCTGGCCCCCATCTCCAAAGGACTGCTACTCCACAGCTGCCAGAGAATGAGCCCCAAAGCATCGGGCAGTCAGTCCTGACATTGGTTTAATGAAACATGCTTATGTCAAGTGACAGTGAAGCCAGAAATCCCATTGTCTTAGACTCTCCTTTTCTTCACCCTGGGCCACCAGCCATCTCTGGTCCTGTGATCATAGCACCTCACTTCCCTGGGCCCCTTTCCCCACCCCACCTCATCTCCATGGTGGTCTGCAGAGTTCCTGGGCACCATCTGTGGGCAGATTCCATCCTGTGCATGGTGATAGCCTTGGGGGATGCCGGGAGACCAGACAGGCAGAGAGGGAGGAACTGCATGTACCTTTGATGAGGAGGACAGGATGGGTCTGGGGACAGAGAGGGATCCTATGCATGTGGCAGAAGAAGGGCCCCTGGGATGGGGCAGAGAAGATACTGGAGAAGCATGCATGGTCAGATGAAGGGCTTTACCTAACATCCATGATGTTAACCCTCCAAGAGGTTAGCAGATTCCACAGAGCCCTTAGAAAATGCATCGGTGCCCACCCACTCTCGTCCAATTTCAGTGTATTCATGGATCCTCTGAAGTCTGCTGTCCCCACCCCCTGGCAAGTGGGTCTCTCATCGAGTAGGAAATACCACCATCAGACCTGGCATTCAGAAGGGTTCAGGAGATGACAAACCAGAGGGAGAGAAAAGAGGGAAGGGGTGAGAAAAACCCACAATAATGCAAAAGTCTTGGGTCAATCCAACAAAGTCCAAATGGTAAAAACATTCCAAAGCGAGGCAGGTAACCAACACTGATCCGAGAGGGAAGAGGCAGCCGTGGAGATTGGAGAAGTCTCCCGGAAAAAGGAGAATATGGGGAGAGAGTCCCAGCATGCAAAATCTGACAGGGCCGGGGGGAGCGGAGAGGGGGCTCGCGGGTTGCGGGCTGCGCACTGGTTGGCACAGCTCCCAGAAAAGGTTTAGTGCCTCTGGTGTCAGGCTGCCCTCCTCAGTCCCCACCCCACACTCCCCCTACTGTCAGTGGTCAGAGGCAGAGAACAGAGGGCAGGGAGGTGTGGCAGGCGGACATGTTTCAGCCCTCTTTGCCCAGCAGGTCTGATGTGTGGGGCCTGTATGCAGAGGCTCACAGCCTGAAACCCAAAAGCACTTATCCTGGACCCCAAAAGCTCTAAGCAGAGAGTCTACCTTTGGCAGGATCATCTGGAGGCAGGCCCACCCTGATGTGAGGCTGTTCACAGATTTTATGCATCCCACTTCATTTATACATTTTCCTGCAGAACCGTTAGCGTGTCTGGTTACGGGGGCTGCCTTGTGCATATTGCCTTTCTAAAACGGAGCAATTTTGAATTCTGCACACGCCAAACCCCAAGGAACTGGAGAATATATGGTGACCTGTAGCAGGGAAAGTGGGATTCAATTATTGCACCTCTCTGAGGCAGTCAGAAAACACAGCAAGATCTCCAAGACATAGCGTTCAGTTGAAAAAAAAACAACAAAAAAAGTGCTAATTTAACCATGCAACAAAAATTTGCAAAGTATCTGATGAGTCAGATGCTATTGTAGGCAATGGTATTAGAAATGTAAAAAAAAAAAAAGTCAAAATAAAACAAAATTCTCTGCTTGTGCTCACCTATGTGTATACAAATGTATAGAGAAAAGCCTGGATGGAGCCACAGGAATCTGGTAATAGTGAGAGACCCCTGGTGAGAAAGATCCTGTAGGGAGAAAGGTGGACTTTGACATTTTATTCTATATACTTTTGTATTGCTTATGTTTTTATTTTTCTAATAAGTGCTACAGACTGTATCTTTATGTTCCTTCCAGTTTCATAGTTTGAAATCTTTTTTTAAAGTTTATTTATTTTTATTTTGAGAGAGAGAGAGCAAGTGTGCATGTACAGGGGGAACAGGGCAGAGAGAGGGAGAGAGAGGGAGAGAGGAAGAGAGAGAGAGAGGGAGAGGGAGAGGGAGAGAGAGAATACGACGCAGGTTCTGCACTGTAAGCACAGAGTCTGAAGCGGGGCTCAGTCTCACCAACTGTGAGATCATGACCTGAGCCGAAATCAAGAGCCAGACACTTAAATGACTGAGCCACCCAGACGCCCCCATACTTTGAAATCTTGACACTCAATGTGATGGGCCTTTGAGAAGTGATTAGGTCACAAGGGTGGGGCCCTCATGGTGAGATTAGTGCCCTGATAAAGGAGACCCCAGAACTCCCTTGCTCCTTCCTCCACGTGAAGACACAGAGAGAAGGCCATCTATGAACCAGGAAGCGGCGGCCCCACCAGACACCCAATCTGCTGGCGCCTTGGTCTTGGCCTTCCAGCCTTGGGAACTGTGAGGAACAGATGTCTGTCCTTTGTAAGCCACCCAGGCTACAGTTTTATGTTATAACAGCTCGAACAGTCTGAGACAGTAAGCGAGAGATCATGTATGACTCCCGTAATTAATAGAGAAAAAAGAGACAGACCTATAAAAACAAAAAAATAGGGGCCCCTGGGTAGCTCAGTTGGCTAAGCATCTGACTCTTGATTTTGGCTCAGGTCATGATCCCATGGTTCATGAGTTCAAGCCCCAACTTGGACTCTGTGCTGCCGGAACGGAGCCTGCCTGGGATTCTCTTTGCCTCTCCCCTGTTCTTTCTCTCTCAAAATAAATAAACGAACATTAAAAAAACAAAACAAAACAAGAATAAAAACAAAACAAGGAAAAAGAAACCACCCATCACGTCCAACCTGTTTATTTTACAGACGGGGAAACTGAGGCGCGGGGACCCCCCCCCCCCCCCCCGCTGCCGCCAGCCTCAGGTTGGAACTGGAATCCTGTTCTACAGACTGGTCCACAAGGGCTGTTCCTGACCCCACATTGCCTCACACACAACCCCACAAATAATACCATTGATGTGAAGGTGTTTTGTGAATCTTAATGAACTATATATGCATGCCACTCTTTAGGGGATAGAAAATTCCATATTTGGGGTGGGTTTTTTTGGCCAAAGTCTTTCTGATGTCACTGAGGAAACATGGCAAGGACATTTGAGAGCAGGGAAAAGTGGACAGGTCATACGTTAGCCAGAGTCAGAGCAGTTGAAGACCACACCCCGTAGATGGGACTGTGATCCTAGGTCACAGGTGACTTTGCTGAGGGGAGCACAGCCGGAGTACCAATGTGTGACCCAGCAGTGGGGAGCGGATACTCTCGTGTAGCTGCGTAAAAACGTAGCATTCTTGGGTTTCCAGGGCTTGTACTATTTTTGTGTGGCTTTCTCTTTTCTGTTTGCTTTTGCGTTTCCTTCTTATTTTCTTTCTTTTCTCCAAAAGGGGAAATGACATTGCCACCCACAGCATCTGATCCTAAGTTCCAAGTTTTGATTTTGCAATTGTAGTTGATTTCATTCATTATTCATTATTTTTAATGTAACGTATTAAAAAAAATTTTTTTTTACATGGAAACATTTTTTTCCAGCAGTTTGAAAACGAGGAGTGAATGGAAAGTGACATTTGAGTCAGGCCTTAAAGGAAATGCTGGGGAGGGTGCCAGCCTTGGACATGGGGTGGGGTGGGGGTGGGGAACAGCACACAGGTCTAGGTCTTCGGCAAGTCGGGGGATGAGCCCCTGTAAGAGGGAGGAATCACCAGGACAGGACTCAAGGCTGCACATGCAGAGGTGTGGACCCCACCTGTCCCCAAATGTCCTGCTAAGTACAAATAAGTGCCTGAGGCAGGGGAGACCCTTCCAGGGCCGGGGGCAGGGGAGGGGGGAGAGGCTAGTATCAGGGGGAGGCTGGGACAGCTGTTAGGGGGAGAGGCAGGGTAGACAGAGCACATCCAGCGAGGCTGGCTCCAAGGTGTGACTGCTATGTCACCTCACAGTCATGATTCCTTGCTTAAAAAAAATCAGAGGCTCCAACCTCCCTGGCCCACAGTCACTGAAGTGGCCCCAGGCTCTGACCCCTCCCGGCCCTTACTCATCAACTGGACCCATCTGAAGTGGCTTTTATGGAGCCCTTTCAGCTTGAAGGGGAGGACAGTAGGCTGGCAGCCAGCTCTGCTGAGCACTTAGGGGAGTGTGGAGGCTTCACGAGCCACAGTGGGGGCTACCAGCTCACCTCTTCTCCACCCTCCGCCGGGAAGGCTGAAGGGCACACAGTAGGCTCTCCTGGCTGCCTACACAGGCACAGTGAAGACGGTGGATTAAAACCTAAAGAGGCGGGCGCCTGGGTGGCTCAGTCGGTTAAGCGTCTGACTTCAGTTCGGGTCATGATCTCGAGGTCTATGGGTTCGAGCCCCGCGCCGGGCTCTGCACTGACAGCTCAGAGCCTGGAGTCTGCTTCAGATTCTGTGTCTCCCTCTCTCTCTTCCCCTCCCCACTCACACTCTGTCTCTCTCTGTCTCTCAAAAATGAGTAAGTGTTAAAATTAAAAAAAACAAACAAACCCTAAAGGGGTACGTGAAAGAGGTGCCTGATTAATAATTACCCAGAAAGTCCCTTGCATGGTCCAGTAAGCACAGTGGTCATGGGTATTATGTTTCTCTGAGCCTGGCATTAACCGAAGGATGTGTAGGCCTGGATTTCTTTGATCGAACTGGCATGTTCCCTCTCCTGTGGGGAATCCAGGGACTTCCCAAGGATAGTGCAGTCCTGACCCCGAGTCTCTCCTGAGTCTGACTATGCAGAGATGCCTATTTTGGGGCACCACATGACCCTGGAGTCTTCCTGAAGAAGCTGGTTTCAGCACAGTGCCTGTGGGGCTGAGCTTTCTAAGCTGGGAGGCTGAGGCCCAGAGAGGCTGGCTTGTCTGCCCAAGGCCACACAGCGGGCATGGGCAGAGCCACAATTCAAGATGTTTGGGGCCAGCAAGCACCCTGGCTCCTGATCAGAAGCACCCGCATGGCCTAGAGGGAAAGTTGGGTTTTTAGGGTGGGAATGAAAAGCAAAAAAAAAAAAAAAAAAAAAAAAAGTCAACTTCTAGGGTTTTTTGTTTGTTTCAAAATCAGTTCTTTTGAAACCTCATGCAAGTCTAGAGTTTATGCCATAACAATGGAAAGAGGTTAAAGCTAGAGACCCCGGCTACTCCTTCTTCCTCCTCAAGTGAAGGGGACTAATGGGGGACCAGGAGCATATGACCCAGAGGAGGATGGGGCCTGGGGGGGGGGGGGCGGTGCATGGATACTCCACTGGTGGCCCAGCCCAGCGATAAAAGTTTGGGGGGAGTGGCTGGGCCAGCCGGATGCATCCTGGGGTCCCACTGAGCCTAATGGGTGCTGTGCTCCCACCAAAGTATCAGTAAATTCTAAGCCCTCTTCACTCCCAGGAAGTGAGAAATGAGGCCTTGAACCCCAGAGAGGAGTGTTAAGGAAAAGAGAGCCCTGACCCAGGACTACAGATAGAGAAGCCCAGTGTGGCCACGGGGGCTGGGAACTGTCTCTACCGCTGGGCTCGGCTCCAGTTCCCCACCTCCTCCCAGGCCTCTCAGGCAAGAGGCCCCTGAGGGGAAAAGTCATAATGCTGAATGTCAGTTGTGATTCAGGGCAGCCTGGAAGAAAAGTGAATCCAGCTGGCAACCAGGGACTGCAAGGGCGGGTGCGGAGGGAAGAGGGCAAGGAGGAAAGCGGGTACACACGAGGGCAGACCTGGGCGGCGAGAGTCCTCACCAGACGGCTGGCCTCAGCCTCTGGCCCGCTCCTGAAAGACAGACAGGAGATGGGAGGGTCTCCATTAAGTTTGAGTGGTTCTCAAACTTGACATGCATCTGAATTACCTGGCAGACCTGTTAACACACAGAGTGCTGCCCCCTCAACCTTCCCCCCAGTTAGGTCTGGGTGGACCTCAAAAATATGCATTTCTAATTTCTGGAGACTTCTCAGGAGCTGCTGCTGCTGGTGTGGGGACCACACTTTGAGAACCACTGCTCTAAGCTGAACGCTTCACTCCAGTTCTGCCTTGCTCCTGCCCCACCTGGGTCAGACTTCAAACAAGAGCTCTGCTCTGACCCCACCTGTGTCAGGAAACACAGGACAAGGTCCCTCAGAGGGAGGGCTCGAGGCCAGCTTTTTCCTCAGCCTGGCCACTCCCCTTCCAACTCTTCAGGCCCAAGACTCTGCCTGGGCTGTTGGCTACCTCAACCTCCAGGGACTCTGTCAGCCCCAGAAGACTGTCCCATGGTTTCCTAGGCAGGCAGACAGGGGATGACAGAAGTCCCCAGTTAGCTGTCCCATGTGCCCCAGGACTTTGTGTGGAAACCTGGACCCTCACCTGGAGGCAGAACATTGCTTTTCTCCTTAAAGCCTGGGTGAGGGTGGTAGGCCACTGAACCCTCTGCTGATTTCTCGAGGAAGGATCTGGTGGGATCCTCAACAGCCCCCTGATGCTCTTCAGGGTGGAGGCTGAGGTTGGGTGCGATGATGGCTCCCAGGCTCAGGTGCCATTAGTGTGACTTAGAGGCAATATGCCATCTGTTTACATATTGGCGGCCGTGAGTAAAAGGCCTCGATGGTAGGAGACATCAGGACCAATCTCATTTCTGTATTGACTGTGGTAAGAATCTGGGCTCCACGCATCAGTCATGTGACCTTGGGCAACTTAATTCCTTTGTGCCTCAGTTTTCCTGTCTGTACAATGGAGGTCATTACAGGACCTATCTCATAGGGTTCCCTGAGGGAAAAATGAGACAATCTGAGTAACCCACTGAATGCTCACTAAGCATATTATTTAAAAAATAAGCCAAGAACATGGGGAGCCTGGCTGGCTCAGTTGGAAGAACATGCGACTCTTGATCTTCGGGTCCTGAGTTTGAGCCCCGTGTGGGGTGTAGCGATTACTTAAACAAATAAAACTTGAAAATAAGCCAAGAACAAAACCTTGCAGATGAGTGTTCACTGAGGGCACTATTCACAACAGCCACAAAGGTCCCTTGACAGATGAATGGATAAACAAAATGTGGTCTGTCCATATTACTGAGCCATAAAAAGGAATAATGTGCTGGTTCTCTGCTACAACACGGATGAACCTCCACGACATTATGCCGAGTGAAAGGAGACAGACACAAACGGTCACATCCTGGATGGGTCCATTTGTACAAAACGTCCAGAATACGTAAAGCCACAGGGACGGAAAGCAGATTAGTGGTTGTCAGGGGCTGGGGGAGGGCGAAGGGGGAGTTACCGCAAAAGGGTGCTGGATTTCCCTTTAGGGCAATGACAAGGTTCTGGAACTAGTTGTTGGTGATGGTTGCACAACACTGTGACTGTACTAAGTGCTACCGAATCACAGACTTTACCGTGTCCCCGGGCAGATCTTCCCTCTCCAGAGAGGCTGCTCATCTCAAAAGGGCAGTGATTGTGAAATAAGGCTGACTGAGGAGGCATGTTTAAGAAATGACATGTCAGGGGCGCCCGGGTGGCTCAGTCCATTAAGCATCCGATTCTTGGTTTTGGTTCAGGTCATGATCTCACGGTTCATGAATTCAAGCCCTGCCTGCATGGGGCTCGACGCCGTCAGGACAGAGCCTGCTTGGAATTCTCTCTGTCTCTCTCTCTGCTCCTCCCCTGCTCGTGCTCTCTGTCTCCTCTAAATAAAAGAAAATTTTAAAAAATTTAAAACAAACAAAAAAAGAAATAACAGGTGTCAAAAGTGGTGTCGACCCAGTCACTGCAAACCCACCAAGCCCAGGCAGCGTGGCACAGCCCCCCTCACTGCCTCTACCTGGACTGCCTGTTTTCTCATAAAACAGGCTTCACGAGGTCTTGACATGAGACTGAAGCCTCAGGAAATCCCAGAGATGTTCATCCGGGTCATAAACAAGGTCACAGCTTTTCAAAGGCTGGTTTCTCCTCCCTGAGCTCCCCTGAGGCCATGGCATTATGGAGGCCACATGGGCGGCTTTGAGTGAAGTCCTTCCCAGGGGCCTGTGTGACCCCGAGCTAGGGAAACAGGTGGCCCATAACAGTGACCCCTCAGCTGGGCCCCTGTTTTTTTTTGTAATTAAAATTTTTCTAACGTTTATTAAAAAAAATTTTTTTTAATGTTTATTTATTTTTTTGAGAGACAGAGAGAGACAGAGTGCAAGCTGGGGAGGGGCAGAGAGAGAGGAGACACGAAATCCAAACCAGGCTCCAGGCTCTGAGCTGTCAGTAAGAGCCTGATGTGGGCTCGAACTCACAAACGGGGAAATCATGACCTAACCTGAAGTCAGATCCTCAACCGACTGAGCCACCCAGGCGCCCCTAATGTTTATTTATTTTTGAGAAGAGAGGGAGAGAGAGCACGAGCAGGGAATGGGCAGAGAGAGGGGGGGACAGAGGATCCAAAGCGGGCTCGGTGCTGACGACAGAGAGCTCCATACAGGGCTCAAATTCACAAACCATGAGATCATGACCTGCGTGAACGAAAAGTCGGACGCCTAACCAACTAAGTCACCCAGGCGCCCCTCAGTTGGGCACCTTCAACTCCCTTCCCTCCCCAGAGCTGATTCTATACCCACCCTGTGAGGTCGGGGTTTGCAGAAGGGGAAACCAAGGCTCAGTGGGTGGGAGGCAGGCCTGGATTCACTCTCAGGTGTTCTGATGTTGGAGCCGTTGGGACCTCTGTGATGTGCGGGTGCTTCTGAGGGGGGTGCGGTGAGAGCATGCCCTGTGCCTAGACCTGGGTACCAAACTTCCCGGCACAGGCTGGGGTATGGAGTTCCCCCCAGAGAGAAATAGCCCCTAACAGAAAGCCTTATAAAATGTTAGGAAGAGGCCACTAGAGACGCTTGCATTCCTGAGGTGTGTGGGCCACACTCCCTGCCCCTATTAGAACCAAGCCTACTGGGATCCCCCCACTCCCGATCCAGGGGCACACTCCCTGAAGCCTGAGCACTTCTGACACAGGCAGGACGCCTGGGGCAGCCCATTGGTGGCTGGACTTGTGCCCACAGCCTGGAAAACAAGTACGGGAGGCGGAGCTGGGGCTGGGGGCTCCTGGAGACCTTCACAGCAGGGGACCTGTTGCACCCATAGTCATATGGAGTGAGGGTCTCCCCATCTCCAGGAGCTCTCCCTACCCAGGAACACCATTTCCTTTCAGGGTCTTCTCCTGAGGGGGCAAGGCTGGGGGGTGGGGGACCCATCTGCACTGCTGATGCTTCCCTCTCCTGGGGCGTGGATACCTGGTGACCAGTGAGGGGCAGGAGGTTCAGGGAGGAAGACCGATGCTTTATCAGACCTCATCTGTCCACATATGCCCACATGCCTTCATGTCAACAGGCTGGAAGCAGATGTCCAAAAATGGAAATAGTTGTGCTGCCTCAGTTTCCTGGCCCCTTACTCCACCCCGCTAACCCCCCCCCCCAGGGGGTGTAAGCCCTGTCCGCCCTAGACTCTCAGGGCTCCAGGAGCCTTGCCGACTTCTGAGTTGGGGTAGGGGGAGATGGGCACATTCTCCCTGCCCTCCTGGGAGCAATGTGCCCCCGCTCTGGAAATGTTCATGTGAGGAAGTTTCTCTTGTGCTCTTCCTCTGAAACTACCCACAGGTGAGTGATATGCAACCTGTGGGCTCTCTCCAAATGATCTGTCCCAACTTCTTGGTTTGGTGTTGATTACACCAGTGTTCGCAGAGTGACCGTGAACCCAAAGTGGGCACTCCCCAGAGGCGAGAGCCAGGCTTAGCCATGCCCACCTTCAAAGGCATCAATGATAAACCCGATAAACCCGGGACCATGGAATCAGAGTTCCCACACCGCCTGCCAAGGTTTTCAAGAAATTCATTCAACCTGTATTAACATGGAATGCATATAAGATTTTACCAATTTCCCCTACACTGACAATAAACATGACATTTCTTGAAATTTTAAATATTTTTTAATGTTTATTTTTGAGAGAGAGAGAGAGAGAGAGAGAGAGAGAGAGAGAGAACGAGAACATGAATGGGGGAGGGGCAGAGAACGAGAGGGACACAGAAGCTGAAGCAGGCTCCAGGCTCTGAGCTGTCAGCACAGAGCCTGATGCGGGGCTTGAACTCACAAACCATGAGATCATGACCTGAGCCAAAGTCAGACACTTAACCGACTGAGCCACCCAGGCGCCTCTCTTGGAAAATTTAAATCTGTGTATCCAGGCCATCTTGTATCAGAGCAGAAGGAAGCAAGGCATACAGAGTTTACCAGTTTGTCTCTGCATTAACGACAGCAGGCAGAATGAAAGCTCGTGTGGCTGGCCACAGAAAACTGCACTTGTATATAACCAGGGTTTTTTGTGCATGTGGGCATGTGGGTTTTTTTCCAATATTATTATTAAAAAGGCAATATATTATTTTCAGGAAATTTAGGGGTAAGACCCACCCACAATCCCACCGACCTAATACAAATATTTCCATTTTTGGACATTTGCTTCCAGGCTGTTGACATGAAGGCATGTGGGCATATGTAGAGACATGAGGTCTGACAAAGAGGGAGAGGGTCCTGTTTTCCTCACTGGACTTCCTGTCCCCGCAGGTCACTGAGACCTGGGGTACCCACCCCCCCACAGGAGGGAAGCGTCAGCAGCACAGAGAGGCCCCTTCACCTCCTGCCCCTGTCCCATCAGGAAACCTGGAGAGCCAATTGTGGGTCCAAGAGGAGGAGGGGCTGTGGCTCTGATCCTGGGTGGGGGGTCCTCACGAGATGGTGAGACCCACACTCTATATGGCTGTGAGTGACACAGGCTTCTTTTGCCATAATGTTTCACAGCTCCATACTCTGCCCTATGATTTACTTGGCCATCTTCCCTTATCCTCAGACATTTAGGTGGCTTCCATTATTTTACTATTAAAATGGGTGCAGCATATGTCCATATGCAGACCTTGGTTTTGCCCCTAGACTTCACTTCTGGAGCTCATCTCTGCCCAGGGGCTCTGGCTGTCCACTCCTTCCACATCCCACTTCCTCCTTCCTTCTCTTCATCCTCCCTGGAGCTGATGTTACCCAGGTCCCTCTTTCTTGTTTTATCTATCTTGGGGCTGCTGGCTCCCCATGACCCTGTCCAAGGACCTTCCATGGCTCACCAGAAACAGTCACCTGGAGAAAAGCCACACTTTCTAGCATGGTGATTGAGCCTCCCATCCCAGGGGCCCGGGACCCCCCACCTCTCCGCCTCATCTCCTTCCACATGCTCTTCAAATGTCAAGCTCTGGTCAAACCAAACCACTCCCAGCTCCTTAAGATACTGTGCTCGGTCAGGCTTCCATGCATTTGCACACGGGCTCCTCCCCCTGGAGCACCCCCCTGCTCGAAAGTGCCCACCCCCATTCCTACTTCTCCCCTAACATCTCCACTCTGGCATCAGCCCTGTTCTGCCTCTTGCCCATGACCTCTCCGGGTGGGATCAGACACTGCTGCATCTAAGTGTGCCGTAGACACAGCTCTCTCGGTCATGCTGCTTTTTACATGGGCTGTATTTTGGGGTTTACTTATCAGCCTCCTTTCCTGGAACAAGAACTCCTGGAGGCTCATGACTGTTCAGATTTTTTAAAAAAATTATTTATTTTTCACACACACACACACACACACACACACACACACACACACACGGAGAGCATGAGCTGGGGAGGGGCAGAGAGAGAGGGAGACAGAAGATCTGAAGCAGGCTCTGTGCTGAGAGCTGAGAGACCAACGTGGGGCTTGAACTCACAGACCGTGAGATCATGACCTGAGCCGAAGTCAGATGTTTAACCAACTGAGCCAGCCAGGCATCCCACACCTGTTCATCTTTTACCCCCAACACAAATACAAAGTTCAGGCCACACAGCACACCCAATAAACACAGGATGAGTGTATGAATGAATGAATGAATGAATGAGGGAGTGAGTGTGAGTTCTCCCCACTGAAAGTGTGGGACCGTGGCATCCCAGCTGAGTGCCCCTCTCCAGGCTTCCACACCCAGGGCAGGGAAGAGGGTCTGTAGGGGCCCTGGTGGCCTTATAGAAAACAGGATGGAAAATACTGAGCTGTAAGCCATCTGCCTGCGAGGTCTTCTTGGGAGACTTTACAGCTACAGCAGCATTGACAAGAGCTGCCTGGCTGAGGACAGAAAACAGTCAGCGGAAGCAGAACAATGCAGAAAGCCCCTCTGTCCCCTGGGCCTGCCCACACCAGCACCTGTACTCTGCGCCTTTCCACCAAACTCATTTTCTGTATGGTTTTCCTGTCAGGCCGCCTGTGACAGTGTCTGTAAGTTACACCTGAAAACGCAGTTCTCTGCCCTCGGAGGAGTCTCATGTGCTTTACAGATAATTATTGAGAGACAGACTCCTGAAATGTAAGCCTTCTGCCAGCAAGCAGATCTGATTAGGATGCAAGAAGTCTTGTGGTGCCTGAGTGGCTCAGTCGGTTAAGTGTCCAACTCTTGGTTTCAGTTCAGGTCATGATCTCACATCTTGTGAGTTCAAGTGTTGCATCGAGCTCTGTGCTGATAGTGTGGAGCCTGCTTGGGATTCTCTCTCTCTCTCCCTCTCTCTGCCCCTCCCCTGGTCACTCTGTCTCTCTCAAAATAAATAAATAAACTTAAAAAAAAAGTGTTTTTAGTGTTAGTGTTGATGATCTCATGGGAGATCCAGTCCTCCACTCTGTTTAAGAATTTAGGGGCCGGGGTAGTCTGGGGGTGTATTGGCTTTAATCTGTTTTCCCTCTTCTTGAAAGGTAATGAAAAGCAAGATGTGCTCTGTGGGAAGCCGGTGGCATCTGGAGCCTTCAAGGGAACACAGGACCTGCACTTACCGAAGGTAAACACATGCTGGCAGGAAGAAGCCCTTCTCAACTACTCCTTTCCGGGACTCAGAACGTCCCAGGGGATCATGACCACTGACAGCATGGAGAGGAGGGAGGCTCTGGGATGCAGCATATCAGCAGAGCCCTGAGGCAGCCTGTTGTCTTACTTGTCTCTCCTGCTTTCTGTGGTCAATTCCTTCCCTATCTGGTGATTTTGCTGGGTCCTTCCCAGACGTCCTGGAGCTACTGAGATGGATCCTCTGACTTAGCCATTGACCAGCCACCTCGCGGACTCCCTGCCTCCATCATGTCAGGGGCATCCAACCCTGTCACTCCCTTGCACTGAAACCTGCAGTGGTTCCCTACTGCCTGATGCTTCCCCTGGAACAGAAAGGCTACAGGATGGTTTAATGGAAACCCTGAGTAATTAGTCAAAAAGGTGTTTGCTGCAGGACCTCTCAGGGCCCTTAGTATGATAATACGTTTTGCAAGTATCCAAGGTGGAGATTTGGGGAGGAGAAGTTGCATGGGAGGTCTCCCCAGCTGTGGAACCCTTTGTGCCAGGAGCATCTCATGAATCTGTCCCAGGGAGACTGATTTGGAAATCCCTAACCAAAGGCTAAAATTCACATTCCTTATCAAAACAATCAAAACCTGCATAACCTGGCCTCACCTTATTCCGCCCCACCCCCCCCCCCCCCCCCCCCCCCCCCCCCCAGCCACTGGCACTGCCTTAGTACTTGCTTTACAGAGCTCTTGCTGCCTGGAAGCTCCCTCCTTCTTCCTCCAACTCCTCCCAACACAGCTTCTGGGTCACCCCCTCCAAGAAGCACTCTCCTGCTCCCCTCATGCATGAGGATTTTCCTGCAGTCTCCCCACAGTGCGACAGTTACACAGTTAGAGCATAAGGCAACATTTGCATTTAGTCACTTGATTCTTTGGTTTGCACTTAGAGGATAAGCTGTATGAAAACTTCAGCTCTCACTCAGAAGATCAGGCAGTCACAGGGCTCTCAGGAGCTGATGCCTACTGGGGGGGCTGCACATTCTCATCCCTCCCCACAGAGGGTATCTGCTGGCACTGCTTGCATTAATTCTCTTTTTTGCAACTCCATCTAGACTTTTTTGTTTGTTTGTTCTTTTGTCCAAGCTATAGCTGGGTTTGCATCAGTTAAAGTGTGTTTATGACACTATTCTGGGGGGTGGGTGAAATGCGTGAAAGGGATCAAAGGTACAAAGTTCCAGTGAAGATAAATAAGTCCTGGGGATGTAATGGTGATTGTAATTTACAATATTGCATTGTATATTTGAAAGCTGCTAATAGAGGAGATCTTAAAAGTTCTCATGAGAAGATTGGGTGCCTGGGTGGCTCAGTTGGTTAAGCATCCAACTCTGGATTTCAGCTCAGGTCATGATCTCACAGTTTGTTGGATCTCTCTCCCTCTCTCTCTCTTTTCTTCTACCCCTCCCCCACTCGTGTGTGCTCTCTCTATCTCTCAAAAGTTCTTATAAGAAGAAAAAAAATTTTTGGTAACTCTGCGTGGTGATGGATGTTAACTAGACTTACTGTGGCAATCATTTTGCAATATATACCAAATCATTATGTTGTACACCTGCAATTCACATTATGCTATATGTCAATTATATCTCAACTTAAAAAATACACTAAGGGAGCACCTGGGTGGCTCAGTTGGTGCAGCATGTGATTCTTGATCTCAGGATTGTGAATTTGAGCCCCATGTTGGGTGTAGGGATTACTTTAAAAAAATAAAGAATAAGGGGTGCCTGAGTGGCTTAGTCGGTTAAGTGTCTGACTTTGGCTCAGGTCATGGTCTCATGGTTCGTGAGTTCGAGCCCCACATTGGGCTTTGCACTGACAGTGCAGAGCTTGCCTGGGATTCTCTCTCCCTCTCTCTCTGCCCCTCCCCCCGTTGCTCATGCTCTCTCTCTCTCTCAGAATGAATAAATAAACTTAAAATTTTTTTTAAATTAAAAAATACATTTACAAAACTAAATGAAAATAAGAGTTGGCTTCGTGGAACAAAACAGAAACTCACTATTCCCTCCTGTGTGGAAGTGCCTTTCCCCTCCTTTTTGGAATGGTCCCTCCAAAAGTGTTTTTTTTTTAAGTTTATTTTTTGAGAGAGAGAGAGAGAGAGAGAGAGCAGTGGAGGGGCAGAGAGAGAGAGAGAGAGGGAGAGAGAGAATCCAAAGCAGGCTCTGTGCTAACAGTGCAGACAGAGCCCCAGGTAGGGCTCAAACTCACAAACTGTGAGATTATGACCTGAGCCAAAATCAAAAGTAAGATGCTTAACCGACTGAGCCACCCCAGGTGACCCCAGAGGTGTTTAGTGGCAAGGAGCTGCATATCATGAGCTTCTTGAGGCTGTGGGATGGGCACACAGAGGTGGCATGGGCAGAGGCCACCATGTCTGGTGCTCCTGACCCTTTCTGAAGTAGAATGAGGCTGCCCAGGCCAGGACACTGGTAAGTACTCCATCTGGGCTAATCTCACAGGCTCCCACAGAAGGCTTCTTGGCTACAGGAGCCCAAGGAGGCTGCAAGGCCTGCCAACAGCTGTGCCCATGGTGGCTTTGTGGGATCCAGGCAGCATTTGCTGAGGCTTTAACTTTGAAGTGCAAATTCAGGTCAAAGGGTGGCCTTGGACTCCAAGGACACATTTGGGAGACCCACAGACATTCTCATCCCAGTCCTTGCTCTATGAACAGGTGACTCCATAATTTATCACCCAAACCAAGGTATTTGAAGACAGGAAGAATATGCATAAATTGGGACTGTCCCAAAATGGTGGTACATACAGTCATTTTAGCTACAACTAGTTTGAGTAGGTGAATGAGGAGCAGAGAGGCATGCCACTCTGCAGTAGGTGACCCGTTGTGCCCTTCAAGCATGGTGCAGCCTTCCCTGGCCAGGGACATTTCCTTCTTAGGCACAAAGGTATACCCATGAAAAGGAAGAGTTGATACCATCCATTCTAACTAGCTGTCCTCCCAAGGGTCTTCCAGCCCAGATACCCACCCTATTTCCCAAATGCACCCCAAAGTGCACAGGGCTTTGTAAAGCAGAGACAACTCAACAGAGGGCCCTGCAAGGTCTCTCAATGCTACGTGCACCCCAGGCTACCTGTGGGCCACGTCATGGTGGCTGCTGTCCTATCCTCAGGAAGGTTCCTAAAAGCTATTGTTCTGACAAGAATGCCAAGACAATTAAATGGGAGGGGGGGAGGGGGAAGAACAGTCTTTTCAACAAAAGTGTCTGGGACAATTGGATATCCATATACAAAAGAATGAGTTTGGACCCCTACCTCACACCATATCCAAAAAATTAACTCAAAATGGATCAAAGGCTAAATATAAGAGCCAAAACTATAAAAACCATACAAGAAAACAGGTATAGATCTTTGTGATCCTTGATTAGGCAATTTTTTTAGACAGGACACCAAAAACAAGCAACCAAAGCAGGGAAAAATTGTTATACTGGATTTCATCAAAATTAAAAAAAAAAAACCACACACAACTTTTGCACTTTAATAGATACCATCAAGAAAGAGAAAAGGCAATGCACTGATGTGTATCCAGAGTATATAAAGAACTTTCACAACTCAACAATAAAAACACAAACAGATCAATTGAAAAATAGACAGAGGGGAGTGCCTGGCTGGTTCAGTTGGCAAATCATGTGACTCTTGATCTCAGGGTTGTCAGTTCAAGCCCCATGTTTGGTGTCAAGATTACTTAAAAATAAAATCTTTAGGGGTGCCTGAGTGGCTCAGTCAGTTGAGCGTCTGACTTCAGTTTAGGTCATGATCTCAGCATTTGTGAGTTCAAGCCCTGTGTCAGGCTCTGTGCTGACAGCTCAGAGCCTGGAGCCTGTTTCTTATTTTGTGTCTCCCTCTCTCTCTGCCCTTACCCTACCCTTCTCAAAAATGAATAAACATTAAAAAAAAAAACCCAGAAATGGGTGAACTGTATAGTGAGTGAATGATATCTCAGTGAGACTGTCACAAAACAAACCCCATCTGAAAGTCTGAGCCAGCATTTACATACCACTGTACTCTGTGCGTCAGGAGTCTCAGGGAACATTCATCCGGTATCTTACCAACAACCTGCCCACTGCATTTCCCTCTTTCTCCTAAAAATCAAAGATACTGTGTCCATGGGACACATCTTCAAACACACAGAACCCAAACAGGATTGTTCATAGACACACCACCACGGATTAACTCTCAGAACATGAGGAGTTTTGGAGGCACCTGGGTGGCTCCATCGGTTAGGTGTCTGACTCCTGATTTCCGCTCAGGTCATGATCTCACTGGTTTGTGGGTTTGAGCCCCATGTCAGGCTCTGTGCTGACAGTGCAGAGCCTCCTTGGGATTCTATCTCTGTTCCTAGCCCACTTGCACACACGCCCTCTCTCTCAAACTAAATAAGTAAACTTAAGAAAAAGAACAAGGGGAATTTTTAATAGAGGCAGAAGCACAAATGAGTGGAAATTACCAGTTGTCTGCCTTCTTACTGTGATCCAAGGCAGCAGGAGGGTGGAGCACAGGCCAGACAGCAGAGTTGATGTTCAAGGAGGCACAGGGCAGTCCTGGCTGGCCTTCCGGAATAAGTGAAGAGGAGCCAGACCATCCTGTTGAGGATCTCAGTCCTCAATCCCCTTAAATCTGATGGGCAGATCACCTGCCTCTGACACCTGTCCCTGGACCCAGATCACTCAACTGGTAAGAGGATGATCTGGTAAGAAGACGTGGCAAGGTTTGGAAAAACAGTGGTGTTAAAAGATCTTCAGTGTCGAAAAACTAATGTAATAATCAATTCGGCAAATGGAAGTCCAGCTGGGCCCAAAGCAGTGTGGCCTCGCATGCTCCAAATCTAGGCATCCAAATCAGAAGTCAAGGGTGATACACAGGCTGACAATTAGCTGCACGATAAGCGTGCTGGCCCCAGGGCCAGCAGGTGCAAATAGAACCAGGCCACACGGGACCACACGGCCACCACATAGACAGCTAAACAGGAGCCCAGCCCTGCTCAGGACAGCCACGTGCTGGGGACTCTCAGCCCTTGCCAGTTTCCACCTTCACCTATAAGCACACAGTAGCTTTTCACCAATTGCACATGTTTTGGTGAGACCTCTCCTGCACACACTGAGGTTCAGAAGATGCCACATTAGAAGAAAAGGCCCCTTGGGGCGCCTTGGTGGCTTAGATGGTTAAGCATCTGACTTCGGCTCAGGTCATAATCTCTCAGCTCATGGGTTCGAGCCCCCACATTGGGCTCTGTGCTGATGGCTCAGAGCCTGGAACCCTGCTTTGGATTTTGTGTCTCTCTCATTCTCTGTGCCTCCCCTGCTCTTGTTCTATCTCTCTCTCTCTCTCTCTCTCTCTCAAAAATAAACATTAAAAAAAAAAAAAAAAGGACAAGGCCTCTTAAGAAGAGCAAGACCCAACAGTGTGTCCACACCAGGAAACAAAGATGTAAGATAGGAGTGTGCCAGCAATGATCCAGACACAAAAAAAAACCCTTCTGGGGAGTCAGAGGGTCTGAGCATGATGCCCCTATTATCGCAGCTCCCCACACTGTACGGAACATTTTCCAGTGCCTCGCCCTCCACCATCTCACTGGATGCTTGAAATTGCTGCTGGGGTGTCTGTGTTTTGCAGAGGACAAGAGCCTGAGGGGCCTGGTGGGCATATGACAGAGAACAGTTCACTCTCAGGTCTTCTAACCCCACACCGTGTATTGTCACATGATTTTGTTGAACGTGCACGAAACATTTGGGTCAACAGATATCCTGGCATCCATCAGGTGATGTGGGGTGAGCACAGATGTGTGGGGATATGAACTGCTAACAGCTGTCAATCAAGACTCTCTGTCCCCAGGGCAATGATGAGTGGGAGGGACCATCACCACCCTGCTTACCGTGGTTGGCGGGGCAGAACCCCCTTGTCCTGAGGCAGGAGGTGAGCCGTGTAGCCAGACCATCGACATTTGCAGTGAAAGCTTCTAAGGATGGAGAAGAGGGTAGAATGTGCCTGCTAGAGACAAGGATCCTGAAGCTGAGCCCACATTTGTTATCTGCTCAAGTCCCTCTGTCCTGTGAGTCTTGGAGCTTCCTGAGGGCAGCCTGTGCCCCAATGCCACCCCAGGATTCAGAGAGGATCTGCTCTCTGCTGTGTGCTGTTCAAACCAGAAAACCTCCACCCACCCTCTCCCAGCTTACTCCCCAAAGATCTCCAACTCATAAAACTGCATTTACAGGGTGGGTTACCATTCTGCTCCAAGAAATTAATTCATTCCCAAAGACTGGTGTTCTGGCCTACACGTGGTGTCTGGGCTGTTCAAAGAACCATGTGGCCTTAAGGTTCACATCTTTGGAGAAACAGGAAATAAGGCGGAACTAGCATTTCTTGCTCAGATCTCTCAGCAACCTGGTTCGTGTGCCCAACTAACAGGGAGAAGAGGCTGTGAGTGGCCTTACCCTGTCAGGCTACCAAAGGGGAAACTGAGGCCCAGGGAGATGAAATGACTCCCTGAGGTTACAAGCTGACAGTAGCAAGGTCCAGAATTATAAGCCCCCAGGTCTCGGGCAAGGGTTCAGGGAATCGGCCAAGCTCAAGTCACGTTAAGCTGCATGGGGCTTTCGGCCCCACCCACCCCAGCCTTGGCTGCCCCTCCTCTTCCCCCACCGCCAGGCTGTCTCCCCTCACTGGCCAGCACTGAGGGCTCCTGCCCAGAGCTGCTTGGCGTGGACTTCAAAGGCGCAGGACAGCTGAGCATCTGGGGCTTCCCTGGGGTGCACTAAGTGAACGTCAAAGCTGCTGAGCCATGGGGCCACCTGTCCCCTGGGTGGAGGCTCTCTGGGACACAGCCTGCCCTGTGGCTCAGTCAGCTGAACCACCCTGCCCTGTGCCAGCCGTGCACATGGTCTCCAGGGAGGGGGTGCAGAACTCTTGCAACCCATGACCCAGCTGGCAAGACCACTGAGGGTCGGAGTTCAAGACCTGGCCAGCCTGGCCATTTACTGGGCAAGTCTGTGGGGACTGCTGAACCTCAGTTTCCTCATCTGTAAAATGAGGCCAATGGGGCTAATAATACCAAACCCCCCAGGGCTGTTTGTAGGAATTAAATGAGATGACACATGGGAGTGCTCTCGGTCTGAGCACCGTGTCAGGCATGCAGCTGCGCTAGGTGCGGACAGCACAGGGCTGTGTCAGAAAACCCGGCTTGAGGGGCGCCTGGGGGGCTCAGTTGGTTAAGCATCAGACCCTTGACTTCGACTCAGGTCATCATCTCGTGGTTCATGAGATCGAGCCCTGCGTCGGGTTCTGAGCTGACAGCACAGAGGAGCCTGTCTGGGATTCTCTCTCTCCTCTCTCTCTACCCCTCCTCTGCTCTCACAAAAACATGCTCTGTCTCTCAAAATAAATAAACGTTAGGAAGGAAGGAAGGAAGGAAGGAAGGAAGGAAGGAAGGAAGG
>NW_026057577.1:8455300-8495240 GCF_023721935.1 Panthera uncia | reverse complement strand
GGGAGGAAGGGAGAGAAGAAGGGAAGGAAGGGAGGGAGGAAGGGAGGGAGAGAAGAAGGGAAGGAAGGAAGGAAGGGAGGAAGGAAGGAAGGGAGGAAGGAAGGAAGGGAGGGAGGAAGAGAAAAGGAAGGAAGGAAGGGAGGGAGGGAGGGAGGAAGGAAGAGAGAAAGAAAGAAAAGAAAGAAAAAAGAAAAGAGAAAAGAAAAGAAAAAAGAAAAGAACCTGGCTTCAGTCCCAGCTCTGGTCCTCACTAGCCGTGTGACCTCAGACAAGTCCATTCCCCACTCTGGGCCTTGGGTTTCCTTGCCTATGAAGTGCAGAAAACTGTACCTCCTGCCTCATCCAAGTGTCGTGAGGATTAATGTGGCAGGTGTAACAACGACTCCCCAAAATCTCCATGCCCTAATCCCTGGGCCCTGTGAATATCTTTGCTCACCATGATGTACTGGGTTGTGCAGAGTCTCTCCAAAATTCATGTCTGCCCCAAACTGCAGACCCTGCCCTTATTTGGAAAGGGTCTTTGCAGGTGCCATCAGTAAAGATGAGGTCATACCGGATCAGGCTGGGTGCTAAATCCCATATGACTGGTGTCCTTATAAGGAGAATGAGACACACACAGACACACGTACAGGGAGACGGCCATGTGAAGAGAGAGGCAGAAACTGGACCGATTCAGTTACAAGCCAAGGAATGACAGGATTGTGAGCTCACACCAGAAGCTAGGGAGAGGCAAGGAAGGGTTCTTCCCTAGAGCTTTTAGAGGGTCCATGGCCTTGCAAACACTTTGATTTTGGACTTCTGGCCTCCGAAACAGAAAATAAATTTCTGTTGTTGAAAGCCACCAAGTTTGTGGCACTTTGTTGTGGCCCTAGGAAACTAATGTACATGACAAAAGGGACTTTGCAGATGTGATTATATCAAGCACAGCCAGTTGGTCAGATTATTCTAGATTATCCAGGTGGACCCAATGTAATCACGAGGGTCCTTCTGAGAGGGAGGCAGGAGGTCAGAGGGGGAGTAGGTGATGTGATGATGGAGCAGAGACAGGAGTGATGTGGCCACAAGCCAAGGAATGCAGGTGGCTTCTAGAAGCTGGAAGAGGAATGGATTCTCCCCTAGAGTCTCCAGAAGGAACTGGCCCTGTTGACGTCTTGATTTTAGCATCCTATTCTGGAGCTCTGGCTTCCAGTACCATAAAAGAGGATACATTCATGTTGTTTTAAGCCCCTAAGTTTGTGACAACTTATTATTGCAGCCCTAGGAAATGAAGCCAGTTAAGTCCCTTCACAGTGCTGGGGTACACTGGAGAACTCTACTCCACCCTGGTGGGTCTACCCTAATGCCAGCTTGTTCCACCGTCCGGGGTGATTTGTTAAGAAATTCAGAGCCTTGGGGCGCCAGGATGGCTTAGTCGGTTAAGCATCCGACTTCAGCTCAGGTCATGATCTCACAATTCATGGGTTCAAGCCCCACATCGGGCTCTGTGCTGACAACTCAGAGCCTGGAGCCTGCTTCGGAATCTGTGTCTCCCTCTCTCTCTGCCTCCCCCACTTGTGCTCTGTCTCTTTCTCTAAAAAACTAAATAAACATTAAAAAGAATGGAAGAGAGGCACCTGGGTGGCTCAGTCAGTTAAGCATCTGACTTCAGCTCAGGTCATGATCTTGCAGTCAGTGAGTTCAAGCCCCGTGTCAGGCTCTGTGCTGACAGCTAAGAGTCTGAAGCCTGCTTTGGAGGCCCCGTGGGCTGCGGGAGCAGCTTGGACTTCACCCTGGAGCCTTGCTGAAAACCCTCGCAGGACTGACAGGGGGCAGGGGGCAGGACCTAACACCGCATGGGTCAGATTTCTGTTTCAGGAGGAGAGAAACATTCTCAGGCGCCGGGCGGCAGGTTCTCGTGTGACATTCCCATGTCCGAGGCTTCACAGAGAGAAGCCGAAATCCTCACAACACAAAAATAGCGACAACTAAGCTGACCCTTTATAAAATCAGCCCCAGTCAGCTACACCTGGCTGTCAACACTGCACCTGTGCCCACTCCCCATCTTATCAGCGGTAGGCAGTGTCCGGATGAGCCGTGTGTCAGAAATGTACCTGTTTGAGGAGGGTACCCGTGACTTTAAAAAATATGACGCAAATCCACGGCAAGACAAATTGCAAACCTTGTCAAAAAGATGCAGACTTCCAAGGGGCGTCTGGAGGGCTCAGTGGGTTGAGCATCCAACTTCGGCTCAGCACATGATCTCAAGGTTTATGAGTTCAAGCCCCGCATCGGACTCACTGCTGTCAGAGCAGGGCCTGCTTTGGATCCTTAGTCTGCCCTCCTCTCGCTGCCCCTCCCCCACTCGCATCCTCCCCAAAATCAATCAATCAATCAATCAACCAATCAATCAATAAATCTATCTTTTTTAAGATTCATACTTTCACAAAATTGAAGAGGGTGATGTCAGAGCATTGCTTAGATCAGACACCAAGACATCCAGACATGGGGCTGGATCTGCTGAGTGAGCCCAGTAACAGCCCCACAAGGGCAGCGAGCCAAGGGGAAGGGCACCATGGCTGTTCCAAAGCAGTGACTCAGGTGAAAAGAAGACCAAGAAAGACAGGGAAATTGATTACGGCAGCTGGTGAACACTGGTACACGAATGCTTCTTGTAATCAACGTGCTGTGACATTCAAATGTAACAAACCTTACTGTGCAGGGTGCCTGGGTGGCTCAGCCAGTTAAGGGTTCAACTTTGGCTCAGGTCATGGTCTCACAGTTTGTGGGTTTAAGCCCTGCATTGGGCTCTGTGCTGACGGCTCAGAGCCTGGAGCCTGCTTTGGATTCTGTGTCTTCCTCTCTCTCTGCCCCTCCCCTGCTCACCTCTGTCTCTCTCTCAAAAATAAATAAACATTAAAAAAAAAAAAAACCCTTACTGTGCTTTCATATGAATTTATAAATAAAATTCAAACAAAAACAATCCCTTTTTCATTAAAAAACTCCCAGAGTTGAAATTATAACTTAAACTTTTTTTTTTTTTTTTTTTTTAAGTAGGCTTCAGGCCCAGCATGGAGCCCAGCACGGGGCTCGAACTTCCCTGAGATCAAGACCTGAATTGAGACTGAGAGTCGGATGCTCACCCAACTGAGCCACCGAGGCGCCCCTTAAGCGTTGTGAAATAGTGAGATAAAATTATCAAAATGTGTTTATTTTGGTCTCTATTTTCAAGATTTAGTTCCAATGAATCTGGGTTGATACGTTACTATGAAATTCAAAGGCCTTTTTCCGGGGCCCACTGTTCTTTTTTCTTTTCTTTTTTTTTTTTTTTTTTAATGTTTATTCATTTATTTTTTGAGAGAGAGGAAGAGAGAGAGAATCCGAAGCAGGTTCTGTGACGTGAGCACAGAGACTGACGAGGGGCCTCAACTCATGCGTGAACTGTGAGATCATGACCTGAGCTGAAACACTCAACCAATGGAGCCACCCAAGTGCCCCCAGGCCCCACTGTTCTTACCTAAAAGGGCCTCCTGAGCACACCTTTTTCTGCAGATCTGCCTCTCTTTAGAACACAGGCTCTCAGAGCAGTAGTAATGTTTTCATCTTTGCATCCCTGGCCCCCAGGCAGTCTGGCCTGCAGTGGACACTCTGGGGGGTCTCGTAAGCAGATGAATGAAGAAGACACAGAAAAACAACTGTGTCCTGTGTCACTCACTGGGATGTTTGCTCAGTCCCGTTCTGCAGCAGTGGGCTCAGAGGGTCCCCATGAGGTGGCATGAGGTTGGGAGGTCGCCCCCAAGCTTGTGGACTCAAGCACTCTTGCTGGTCTGAGAGAGCATGCCTGAGCAGCAGGGCAAGGCCACGCAGGGAGGGAGGCCCCTGAGTGAGCGAGAGGCACATCAGGCACGGGCAGGTGGGAGGGGCCTGTTCCATGTCATGTGCATGGATGCTGGCATCTAAATAAAACCCTGACAAATTGCTTCTCATGAGGAACATCCTGAAAGCAAAGTGACTTCTGGGAGTGTGGTGTCTCTCTGCAGGAGGTCAGCATCGCTGGGGCCATCCTGAGGAGCTGAGTTGCTGAGGCCATGAGCAGTCAGCAGGGAGGAGAGAGGTCTGGAGTCAAAGGAAGGGCTGGACTGGGAGAAAGAGAGTGAAAAAGGTAAAGACAGAGGTAGAGAATCTTGAGGATATTAATTAACTGCTGGATCTAGCCTTGCCTGAAGGTAGCCCGGCCCAGGTAGTGGGGGTGCTTTCAGTGTCCTCAAGCCAACACCTTCCCTTTTTTGTTGAAGCCAGCTACTGTCACTTGCAATTTAACTGTCTCTTTTAGTTGATCTCTGGGAACATGGGAGGGAGAGGCAGGCAGCAGGCTGAAGGCAACGGCCTACCCTGAGAGGCAAGCCCTGCAAACCAGAATTGCATCCCTAGTTTTCAGACAGCCTCGTCCTCCTTCAAGGGTTGGGGGCAGGGTAAGGAAACGTGCAAACAAAAGCAATAACCAGAGACGTTTTAAAACCAGAGCATCAAAAAGGAGGCAGATGTGAAGGGCTGCTGAGCAAACATACTTAACTGAAAAATGACTTGAGAAGGTATTAAAGCATCCAGATTCACTAGATTCCAGCTGGTCTCCAAAGGAAAACTTACTGACATGATTTTTATCAAAGTTACACTAAGATGGCCACAGTGTTCTCCTCTCTTTGGCTCATCTGTCTCGGGATCCACCCCACATCCCTCCCTAGGGTTCTGAGGAACATGGGCTCCTAGGGCTCTGCCTTGTGCACAGGTGGAATTAATTAATATTTGTTGGCTAAATGCATGAACCGAAAGAAGAGTCAGAACCCAGCTGGAATGCCTCTTTTTTCTTTAATTTAATTTTAAATTTGCATGGAGTAAAATTCATTCTTTTTGGTATACAGTTCTCTCTGCACAAATGAATAGTCATGTGACCACCATAACAATCAAAGGTGCAGAATAGTTCCTTCATTCCCCCAATTCCCTTGTCCTACCCCTACTCCACTTCCTTAGTCCCTGGCAATTACTGATTCATTCTCTGTCTCTTTATTATTATTTTTTTAATTAAAAAAATTTATTTATTTATTTATTTATTTGAGCACGAGAGAGCGAGAGACAGGGAGCATGAGTGAGCAGGGGAGGGGCAGGTGGGGAGGGGGACAGAGGGCCTGAAGCAGGCTTTGCCCTGACAGCAGAGAGTCCAATGCAGGGCTTGAACCCACAAGCCATGAGATCATAACCTGAGCCAAAGTTGGAGGCTTAACTGACTGAGCCACCCAGGTCTCTCATCTGTCTCTTTAGTTTAAAATATATGTAATATAAGGGGCGCCTGAGTGGCTCAGTCAGTTAAGCATCCAGCTCTTGCTTTCGACTTAGGTCATGATCTCGTGGTTCGTGAGTTTGAGCCCCACATTGGGCTCTGTGCTTACAGCATGGAGCCTGCTTGGGATTCTCTCTCATCCTCTCTGCCCCTCCCCAGCTCACACTTTCTCTCTCTCTATCTGAAATAAAAATAAACATTAAAATATACATAACATCAAATGTATTTTAACGGTTTTTAAGTGTTACAATTCAATGGCATTAAGTATATTCACAATGCTTTGCAACCATCACCATGATCTATTTCCAGAACTTTTTCATCATCCTGAACAGAAACTTTACACTCATTAAATGATAACTCCCCACCCTCATCGTCCCCAGCCCCTGGCAACCACCATTCCACTTTCTGCCTCTATGAATTTGACAACTCTAGGTACCCCACAGGAGTGGAATCATACGGTATTTGTCTTTTTGTGTCTGGCTTGTTTTTACAGAATATCCTCAAAGTTCATCCATCCATCCACATCCTCAAGGAAATGTGTCAGAATTTCATTCCTTTTTAAGGCTGAATAATATTCTGTTTTGTGCATACACCACATTCTGTTTACCCATTCCTCTATGGATGGACATTTGGGTTGTTTGTACCTCTTGGTTATCGTGAACGCAACTTCTCTGAATGTAAGTGTACATACACCTGACTCCCTGCTTTCACATACTGTCCCTACAGTTTTGCCTTTTACAAAATGTCACATAACTGCAAGTGTGCAGCATGGAGTGCGGTTTTCGTTTTTTTTGTTTTTTGTTTCCAGCCCAGCTTCTTTATCTTAGCATAGTGCATTTGAGATCCACCCATGTTATGGGGCGTATCAACAGTTTGTTCCTTTTTATTGCTGAGTGGTACTCTACAATGTGAATGTACCTCAGTCTGTTTGTCCATTCCCCCATTGGAAGGACATTGGGGTCATTTCGAATTTTTGGTAATTATGAATAATGCTGCTACGAACATCCACAACCCTGATTTTTGTGTGAATATATTCTTTCACTCTCCCTGGGTAAATACCTAAGAGTGAGACTGCAGAGTCATATGAGGAGCAGGTGTTTACCTTTGTAAGACAGTGCCAAACTGTTTTCCACAGTGGCTGTACCATTTTGCATTCCCACCGGCACTGCATGAGAGTTCCAGTTGCTCCATATCCTTGCCAACACTTGGTAATGTCAGTTGCCTTGGTCTTTTTTCTTTTTTTTTAATTCTTTATTTAAAAAAAATTTTTTTTTTGAGAGAGAGAGCATCAGCAGGGAAAGGGCAGAGAGAGAGGATCCCAAGAAGGCTCCATGCCCAGCACGGAACCCAAGTTGAGGCTCGATTGCACAACCCTGGGATCATGACCTGAGCCAAAATCAACAGTTGGATGCTTAACAGACTGGGCCACCAAGGCACCCCACCTTGGTCTTCTTTAAACCCATAAACTATCCACTAATTGCCAGATCTTAATCATAGAATGATTTCAGTGGTAAGAAACGAGGGAGGAAGTGAACAGAAATACAACTTACTGAGGTATTTCTACATATCAAACTATTACTGTGCACCAGATGGGGTCCTTAGAGATTTTCAAGTATTACCTCATCTAATCCTTCCGTTATTCCCAGTTTACTGAAGTGATGACTTAGACACAAAGAGAAACAACCTGACCAAGATCACTTGGCTTATCACAGCTGAGCCAGACTTGAACCAAGGTTCCGATCGGCCATGTCTGTGCCTCCCTCACATACAGGTGGGTGCTAATAGATGCGACTGCTCCTTCCTCCCCCTGGAGAGTTTAAACGCATTGTCTCAATTGTTGCAACACCCCCTTGAGGGCAGGATTATTCTTCCCATTTTAGAGGTCATGTTCGCTCAGCCAGTGAGAGGCACAAGATCCACCTGACTCCTGTGCAAACCACTGCTTTTAGACAAAAGTCCTGAGAATTGGGACTGTCCCCCAGAAACAAAGGCAGAGACCTGAGCTCTGAGATCTAGCACTCCACAGGCATCTGAAGACTCAGAGCCCTGAGGGGTCTGTATAGTTAGGATACCTCATAAATGTGCAGCCATTGTTTGAAGCCACCTCCCTCTGCACCAGCTTTGCCCAACATCTGCAACACTTTCTAAGAAAGACAACATGAGGCCAAGGGAAAGAGAACAAATGCCTTTGTGAAAAACCCAGGATTTGAAGGCGCCTTCCAGCCTTCTGGGACAGCCCAGAAAGTGACAGATGTGGGGGGCTACCACCAAGGCTTCGAAACCACAGGCTCATCCAACTCCTCACAATGAAAGCCTCCAAAGAACAAGAGATTTTTCTAAAGGGAAGTTCAAAGGGTCTTTTCTCGCCCTCGGCGGGATTCCTGGAAACAGAAAGGCAAAGAAGACAGAGGCTCAGGTCAGGGTCTCACGCAGCCCATGTCTCCCCATAGTGCTTGGCTTACCCTGCCTCCATTCGTGGGGTCAACACAACCAGATCATACAGCAGCCACTCACTGAGAGCCTACTGAGTGCCAGGCAGGGCCTGCTTCCAATGCGGGGCTGCCCTCCCCGGATCCCCCATTGGGGACCATGCTCATCAGAAGCAGTGGCCATACTACTGGGTGCAGGTGCCTTAGTAAAGTGCTTGGTTATAATAATCACCGTCATCATTCATTCATTCATTCATTCAATAGCAAGGGACTGCAGTTCAGAAAGGGTGGTGCAGCCAGTGGGCAGAGGTGGGCACTAGGTATGTGGGGGCATTAGGAAGAGGCATCGGAAGTGGGCACAGCACACTTCATGGAAGAAGCGACTCTTGAGCTCAGTCTGCAAGACGGATGAATTTGCCAGAAGGGAAAGGGCATTCTGCATAGTACAAACAACATATACAAAGGCTCCGAGGCTTGAAATAACACGGAACGTTTGGGGGAAACACAGGTGGGAGAATGGGGTGAGGAAGAAGCATGAGATGAGCCCAGACCAGTCACCCTATCTCCATTGGCTCCTGTCACCCTAACTCCCACCGCATAGAGCAGGCACTCAATAAAACACGACTGAGCAGAGACCAGTGGGGCTGCAGGAGCACAAAAATCACTGATAACCAGACCCCTGTTTCCAACATCCCTCAGAGATACAGATGCCCACACGGTACTGAGGATGGGGAGGCCCTGGGGTTCACACACAGACCTGGGCCCACACTGGTGGGCATTCCCCAGAGGACACGAGCCGTAACTCTCCCTCTCTACTCAGAACACCAGTATGAGAACGAGGTCCCCATGCTGCTGCCCTTGATCTTGCTTTAATGGAGAAAAGAAAAGGAAATCATTCACAGAGTTTGGTCCCTGTGCTTCTACTGAGACCACAGTGCCACCGGTGCCCCCATACCAGAGTGCCTCGGTCACGTGGGTCCCTCCCCGAGCCCAGCCAGGCAGTCCTTTGCACACCACTTACACGGGCACCGCGGGTCAGAAGCAGCCCCAGCACCAGAAGTTCACGTGACCCGCAGAGAGTGCAGTCCTGAGTTTGCTCTGGGAAACGATGACAGCGAAACACAGGTCTGCTGTGAGGCCACCTGCACCCTTAAGTTTCTGCTGCTTGCTTCTCGGTCAATACAACCCCTTCCAACTCAGGCTGGTTTAAGTGGTTACTTGTTCCGAGACTTCTCCTTAAATTTTCTTTTTAAGTTTATTTATTTATTTATTGGAGAGAGACAGAGACAGTGCGAGTGGGGGAGGGGCAGAGAGAAGGGAGAGAGAGAATTCTAAGCAGGCTCCAAGTTGTCACCGCAGATCCAGAGGCAGGGCTCCATCTCACCAACTGTGAGATCATGTCCTGAGCTGAAACCAAGAGTCGGACGCTCAACTGGCTGAGCCACCCAGGTGCCCCGAGACTTCTCCTTAATATAGCTCTGTTCCTGATTAGATGATTCTCTCACCATACTCTGATTCCATTTTTGGATTTTCTTTCTGACCCATTAGTAATTCAGGAGACTGTTCTTAAATCTCCAGATGGCAAGGTTTTTCTGTGTTTAAGTGCTTTTGTTATTCATGCCTGGCTCATGACATTGTGAGAAGGGGTACAGTAGACTAGGTGGGTCCTCTCCCCTGCATTATTAAAAAACATTATTCCAACGTGCTATCACAAGCCTTGTGCTGAAATGCTGAAAGCACCCCCATTAAAGTGAGGAACCAGATGAGGGTGCACCATCACCAGCACCGTGACGGAACAGTTTTCTGGAAGGCCACAAGAAAGGACGGAATGCTAATGTTGGGATGGAGTGTGAAAAATATAATTATTAACATCTGATATGATTTGATACCTCCGATCCATGAGAATAAACTACAAACCACCAGAAATAATGAGCAAATACACTAAAGTGGATGGATGTGAATGGAACATATAAAAATAAATGGCATTCCTGGGAGTGCCTCGGTGGCTTAGTCGGTTAAGCGCCTGATTTCAGCTCAGGTCATGGTCTCACAGTTCGTGGGTTCGAGCCCCCCGTCAGGCTCTGTGATGATAGTTCAGAGCCTGGAGCCTGCCTCGGATTCTGTGTCTCCTTCTCTCTCTCTGCCCCTCCCCCACTTGCACTCGGTCTCTCTCTGTCTCAAAAATAAATAAACATTAAAAAAATAATAATAAAATAAAAATGAATGGCATTCCCATATACAAAGAATAGCCAGTCAGGAAGGCATAATAGAAAAAGCGTTCCATTTGAAATCGCTACAAAAGAGGCACTCATCATCAGGGAAATACAAATCAAAACCACAATGAGATACCACCTCATACCTATCAGAATGTCTAAAATTAACAACTCAGGCAACAACAGATGTTGGCAAGGAAGCGAAGAAAAGAAGAATGCTTTTGCACTGGTGGTGGGAATGTAAACTGGTGCAGCCACTCTAAAACAGTATGGAGGTTCCTCAAAAAATTAAAAATAGAACTACTCTATGACCCAACAATTGCTCTACTAGGTTTTATCCAAAGGATACAGTTATGCTGTTTTGAAGGGGCACAATGTTTATAGCAGTGCTATTGACAATAGCCAAAGAATGGAAAAAGCTCAAATGTCCATTGATTGATGAATGGATAAAGAAGATGTGGAATAGAATGGAATATTACTTGGTGATCAAAAAGAATGAAATCTTGCCGTTTGCAACAATGTGGATGGAACTAGAGTGTATTATGCTAAGTGAAATAAGTCAGAGAAAGACAAATATCATATGAATTCACTCATATGTGGAATCTAAGATACAAAACAGATGAACACAGAGGAAGGGAATCAAAAATAATATAAAAACAGGGAGATTAACCATAAGAGACTCTTAAATACAGAGGATAAACTGAGAGTTGCTGGAGGGGTGTTGGGTGGGGGGATGGCCTAAATGGGTGATGGGGATTAAGGGGGGGCACTTGTTGGGATGAGCACTGGTGTTATATGTAAGTGATGAATCACTAATTCTATTCCTGGAACAACAACAACAACAACAAAGACAGGGGGTGCCTGGGTGGCTCAGTGGGTTAAGCATCCAACTCTTGGTTTTGGTTCAGGTCATGATCTCACAGTTGGTAAGTTTGAGCCCCAAATCAGGCTCTGTCCTGATGGCGTGGAGGCTGCTTGGATTCTCTCTCTCCCTCTCTTTCTGCCCCTCCCTTGCTCACACTCTTTCTGTTTCTCTCAAAATAAACAAATAAACTTTAAGCAGAGAGGAAATGACAGACAAAGGAATCTTGGAACATAAAGGAAAAAGAAAGAACGTGGTAAGCAAAAATATGGGTGCATGCAGTAGGTCTTTCTTCTATTGAGTTCGTATTGTATTGTATTGTATTGTATTGTATTGTATTGTATTGTGTTGTATTGTATTTTAGCCATCTACTTATTGCAAGACATTTTGGTTGTTTCTAGTTTTTGACTATTACAAATAAAGCTTCTATGAACACTTGTGAACAGATATTTGTGTAGACATAAGATTTCATTACTCTGAGATAAATGCCCACAAGTATATAACTGATGGGCCGAATTGTGTTTAATGGTTGAAGCAAAAGGTGTAATGCTGTTCGATGGGGTTCCCAATGTATGGAAATAGATAAGAGAACTATATTTTAAGTGGAAGAGTATAAAGGGATATTAAATTAGTTAAAATTTCTATACTTGGCTCACACTGGTACAGTGTGCTCTAGAAAATAGCTTGGTAGTTTCTCAAAAAAAAAAACAACAAAAAAAAGATAACCAACCAGACACAAAACAATAACAACAATAAGCCCTAAAAATATACTCACCATATGGTCCATCAATTATACACTTGTGGGCATTTATCTCAGAGTAATGAAACCTTATGTCTATACAAATATCTGTTCACAGATGTTCAAAGAAGCTTTATTTGTAGTAACCAAAAACTGGAAACAACCAAAATGTCCTACCATATGTAGATGGCTAAAATACAATACAATGCAATACAATACAACACACACAATACAATACGACAAACACAATACAATACAATAAACACAATACAATACAATATTGCTTGGCAATAAAAGTGAATGAACTGTTGGTGGGTGGGGGGATGTGTGAAATAGGTGATGGGGATTAAGGAGTGCACCTGTTGTGATGAGCACTGGGTGTTGTACGGAAGTGTCAAATCACTAAATTGTACATCTGAAACTATACACTGTATGTCAACTAACTGGAATTTAAATAAAAACTTAAAAAAAACTATAATGAGATATCACCTCACATCTCTCAGCATGGCTAAAATCAACAACATAAGAAACAAAAGGTGTTGGCAAGGATGTAGAGAAATAGGAACCCTCTTGCACTGTTGGTGGGAATGCAAACTGGTGTAGCCATTCTGGAAAACAGTATGGAGGTTCCTCAAAAAGTTAAAAATATAACTAACCTACAATCCAGCAATTGCACTACTAGATATTTACCCCCAAATACAAAAATACTAATTTTTTAGTATTTTTACTAATTAATTTAGTTTTAAATAATTAATTTACTAACTTACTAATTTATTTAATTAATTCAGTATTTTTACTAATTATTTAGTAAAGGGATACATGCACCTGGATGTTTATAGCAACATTATCAACAATAGTCAAATTATGGAAACAGCCCAAGTATCTACTTACTGATGAATGGATAAAGAAGATGTAGATAAAGAAGATGTATCTACTTACTGATGATTGGCTAAAGAAGATGGAATATTACTCAGCTATCAAAAAGAATGAAACCTTGCCATTTGCAATGATGGGAATTGAGCTGGAGAGTATAGTGCTAAGCAAAGTAAGTCAGTCAGAGAAAAACAAATATCATACAATTTCACTTATATGTGGCATTTAAGAAAAAAACAAACAAGCAAAGGGAAACCAAAAGCAAAGACCAAGAGAGGCAAACCAAGAAACAGACTCTTAACTATAGAGAACAAACTGATGGTTACCAGAGAGGCTGAGGCAGATGGGGGTAATAGGTGATGAGGATTAAGGAGTGCACTTGTGGTGAGCACTGGGTGATGTATGGAACTGTTGAATCACTATATTGTACTCCTGAAACTAATACAACACTGTATGTTAACTAACTGGAATTTATTTTTTTTTAACTTTATTTATTTTGAGAGAGAGAGTGAGAGAGTGAGCATGATTGGGGGAGGGGCAGAGAGAGAAGAGACAGAATCTCAAGCAGGGTCCACACTGTCAGTGCAGAGCCTAACACGGGGCTCGATCTCAAGAACCATGGGATCATGACCTGAACTGAAACCAAGAGTCAGATGCTTAATGGACTGAGCCACCCAGGTGCCCCCAACTAACTGTAATTTAAATAAAAATTTTTAAAAAGTGAATTAATTGTTGATACATGCAACAACTTGGATGGAACTAAAGGGCATGATGCTGAACAAATAAAGCCAATCTTAAAACATCACTTACTATATGATTCCATATAGTCCATAAAATGACAAGTTTATAGATATGGAAAACAGATTAGTGGTTGCCTGAGGTTGGGGTCGATGGTGGTGGAGGGGGGTGGTTTCCAGAAGATAGAATAGTGTACTTTACTAGTGCTGTGGTTACATGAATCCACACCTGTGATGGCATAGAACTTTACACACACATTGTACCAATGTCAATTTACTGGTTTTGATATTGTTTTATAGTACCTAAGATGTAACTAATGGGGGAAACTGGGTGAAGCATACATGTGACTTCTCCATACTATGTTTCTAGCTTCCTGTGAACCTATAATTATTTTAAATAGAAAAATTAAAACCAGCCAGTTTGGCCATGGAAAAGAAATTAACAAGCAATGACAAAGAATACAGTATTCAGAATGTCACAAATTCAGAGGGTCATCAAGATGGCATTTCCTGCAGTGCTAAAAGATGGATTATTCTGGACAACTAGCTAACCATATGAAAAAAACAAAATTGCATGGCTACCTCACTCATTATATAACAACAAATCCCAAAGTTATCAATGATGTCAATATAAAAATAAAATAAATAGGGTTATAGAACAAAACATTAGTGAATTTATTTACAATGTTAGATTGGAGAGAGCTTTCTAGCAGGATACAAAACACAGAACTCATAAAAGACATACATTTGACTATATTAAAGGAAAACAAGCCTTGTACATATCAAAAATTATCCTAAATAGGGTCATGTGACTAACATCAAAATGGGAAAAATATTTACACTATCTATGATGAAAGGTCAATTTCTATATTAAAAACGATTATATGAAGCAGTCTGAAAACACAAATAACTCATTAGAAAACAAGGCAAAGGATATGAATAGATAATTCATAAGTACATTAAAATGAAAATAAATATGTGAAAAAATATACAACTTCCCATTTCATGTTCATAGATAGGGAAACTTAATATTGTTAAGATAATAACACTCCTCAAAGTAGTCTATAGATTCAATGTAATCCCTGTCAAAATTCCAATAGTTTTGTTTTTCTTTTGAAGGAAATGGCCCAGCCAACCATCAAATTCATCCGGAATCACAAGGGACCAATAGCCAAAAAAATACTGAAAAAGAACAAAGTTGGAGGACTCATACTTACCAATTTAAAAACATACTACAAAGCTACCATAATTGAAACAGTATGGTTCTGCACTAAGAATAAACATATAGACCAGTGGACTAGAATTGAGAGTCAATAAACTCATACACCTATGGCTAATTTAATTCTTAACAAGGATGCCATGAGAAAAGAATAGTTTCTTTTTTTTTAATGTTTATTTATTTATTTTTGAGAGAGAGAGAGAGCGAGTAGGGGAGGGGCAGACAGAGGGAGAGAGACAGAATCCCAAGCAGGCTGCATGTTGTCAGCACAGAGCCTGATCCAGGGCTCAAACCCATGAACAGTGAGATCATGACCTGAGCTGAAACCAACAGTCAGATGCTTAACTGACTGAGCCATCCAGGTACCCTGAAAAGAATAGTTTCTTTAACAAATGGTGGTGGGAGAACTGGATAGCCACATGCAAAAGAATGAAGTTGGACCCCTCCCTCACACCATAGACAAAAACTGACTCAGAAGAGTTCCATGACCTAAATATAAGAGCTAAAACTATAAAACTCTTAAGGAAAATATAGGGATAAATCTTCATGAGATGATATTTGGCAATGGATTCTTGGATATGACACCAAAAGCATAAAACAAAAGAAAAAAAACCCAGATAAATTGGACTTCATCAAAATTAAAAGCTTTTCTGATTAAAAGACATTATCAAAATGTAAAATGACAATCTACAGATTGGGAGAAAATATTTTCTTCTCCTTCTTCTCCTCCCCCTCCTTCTTTCTTTCTTTTCTTTTCTTTTTTTAAAGAAAGCTCTATGCCCAACATGGGGTTTGAACTCACAATCCTGAGATTAAGAGTTGCATACTCTACTGACCGAGCCAGCCAGGTGTCCCAAGAAAATATTTTCAAATCATACATCTGACAAGGGTCTGGTATGCAGAATATGTCCAGAATATATATTCAATATAAAAAGAACTCTTACAACAACAGAAAGACAACCCAATTCAAAAATGAGCAAAGGACCTGAACAGGCATTTCTCCAAAGAAGACATACACATGAAAAGACATACACAGGTCAACAAGCACATGAAAAGATGCTCAACATCATTAATCACGAGGGACATGCAAATCAAAACCACAATGATCTATGAATTCTGTTCTTTGAGAATTGCTGCTGTGAGGGTTACTGTGCTCTGTCAAACTTACATCTTATTCAATTTAAAGAAAAGACTAGGGTTGCTTAGCATCATATCCATGTTTGGATATATCCATATCCAAGCTTCTAAGTGGAGGTTCTGAGCTTTATACTGCTTAAGATTTTCATAAATAAATTTTTTCATAAATTGGTAGATTCATTTCTTGTAAACACAATTGGCTTTTCAGGATTTAGTTTACCAACTAATATTAACAAGAGTTTATATGTGCCCTTCATAAACACACACCCACACCCACACCCCACACACACAATGAGAGATCACTCACAACCATCAGACGACTATAATAAATAATAATAATACAGAAAATAAAAAATGTTGACAAAGATGTGGGCAAATTGGAACCTTCATGGGTGCCTGGGTGGCTCAGTCAGTTAAGGGTCTGACTTCAGCTCAGGTCATGATCTCACAGTTTGTGAGTTTGAGCCCCACATCAGGCTCTCTGCTGTCAGCACAGAGCTCAGTTCGGATCCTCGGTCCTGCCTGCCCCCCCCCCCCACCTCTCCCCTGCTTGCATGTGCTCTCTCTCTCTCTCTCTCTCAAAAGTAAATAAACATTTAAGAAAATTAGAACCCTCATATGTGGCTGGGTGGGTTATAAAAATGGTTCAACCACTGTGGAAAAAAGTTGGTAGTTTCTCAAAAATGTAAACATAGAATTATGACTCAGCAACGTCACCTCTAGGTATGTGCCCCAAAGGAATTAAACACAGGTGCTCAAACTAATACATATATATGTATGTTTATAGCAGTACTATTCACAATAGTCAAAAGGTGGAAATGACCCAAATGTCCATTAACAGAGAAATATATACTCTTGTGGTATATCCGTATAATGGAATATTATTCAATCATAAAAAAGAATGAAATACTGATTCTTGCTACAATGTGGATGATCCAACCTCAAAAAAATTAGGGTAAGTGAAAGAAGGCAGACACCAAACATTACCTATTATATGGTTCTATTTATATAAAATATACAGAATAGGTAAACCCACAGAGACAGAAAACAGAGTAGACTGGCAGTTGCCAGGGGCTGGGGAAGGGGGATCCTTATTTAGATTCCTTTCTTCTTTCATTGGTATACATCCTAGAGTAGCTTTCTCAGAAATAGTAATATAGTGTCCAAGCCATCACATATCTGGAAATGTTATTTTTCAGTCTTTACCTAAGACTATTAGTATAGCTGTATATGGGGCTGTGCTGAGTATAACCTTTTCTACCCACTTCTGTAGGCACAGTGTTGCTGACATCTGATCCTTAGAGCCGTGGAGAATTTTGAGGCTCTCTGCTTTTTTTTTTAATGTTTATTTTTTGAGGTTGGGGGGCAGAGAGAAGGAGACACAGAATCCCAAGCAGGCTCCAGGCTCTGAGCTGTCAACACAGAGCCCAATGCAGGGCTCGAATTCCTGAACCATGAGATCATGACCTGAGCCAAAGTCAGAGGCTTAACTGACTGAGCCACCCAGGCTCCCCAAGGCTCTTCTGCTTTTTGACACTTTGCAGACACAGGTCATGTGACCACATTATGGTAGCTTCTTACTTCTTCCTTAGAAGTTTATGGAATATCTTTGGTGTTTTTTTTTTTCAACTCTTTAAGTTTATTTATTTATTTAGAGAGAAAGCACAAGTAGGGGAGGGGAAGAGAGAGAGAGAGAGAGAGAGAGAGAGAGAGAGAGAGAGAATATCCCAAGCAGGCTCTGAGCACAGAGCCTGATGAGGGGCTCGATCTCATGAACCGTGAGATGATGACCTAAGTCAAAACCAAGAGTCCGAAGCTTAATGGACTGAGCCGCCCAGGCACCCCCTTTTTTGCTCTTTAAATTAAGATACTTTGGGGCGCCTGGGTGGCGCAGTCGGTTAAGCGTCCGACTTCAGCCAGGTCACGATCTCGCGGTCCGTGAGTTCGAGCCCCGCGTCAGGCTCTGGGCTGATGGCTCGGAGCCTGGAGCCTGTTTCCGATTCTGTGTCTCCCTCTCTCTCTGCCCCTCCCCCGTTCATGCTCTGTCTCTCTCTGTCCCAAAAATAAATAAAAACGTTGAAAAAAAAATTTTTTAATAAAAAAAAAAAAAAAATAAAAAAAATAAATTAAGATACTTTGCCGCATGGAATCTATCCAATTTACCTTGAATTCAGTAAGTCCTTGGATACATAGATTCAGAACAGAAAGCTTTCATTATATCATATATTCAATTATTTATGTTCCTACTGCTAGGGCTCTTTCCCATTTATTCATCATCCAACAAATGTTGAGGCTTTACTTAAGTGCCAGACACTACAGATGCACGAGTGAGTTAGACATGGTCTCAGCTCTCACCGAGCTTTAGTTTGGTGGAAAAGCAGCCACCTGATGAACCAATGATTAACAAAGTGTGATATGGGTACAAGAGGGAAGTTCCAGACGCGATGGATCACAGGCAGGGGGACTTCTCTCAGCCTGGGGGCAGGGGGAAGGTCTCAGGAGCCTATGTGGGGGTGGGGGTGGGGGTGCGGAAGGGAGGAGGCTGGGAAAGAGTTTCAGGCAGAGATGCAATGTGTATGGAAGAGCCAGGAGAGCCTGGAGCTTGGAGGGAGTACAGAACAGTTGCGGAAGCTCCACGTGATTGCCTTACTTTACGGGTGGGTGGGTATCTGTTTCCTCTTTAGTCTCTGCAGGCTGTTAAAGGAGCATCCGCCTAGTGCTGGAAGATTTATCTTCCCAAGCGTGAGCTCTCTGAGAGCAGGAACTGTACTCTGGTCACCACCACCACCCAGCATGGGGCTTGGGAGAGGGTCCGGACTCTGCCATTAACTACAACTAGTCTTAAAAAAAAGACTAAGTGGGGCGCCTGGGTGGCTCAGCCGGTTAAGCGCTGACTTTGGCTCAGGTCATGATCTCGGCAGTCAGTGGTTCAAGCCCCTCGTCAGGCTTTGTGCTGACATCTCAGAGCCTGGAGCCTGCTTCGGATTCTGTATCCCCCTTCTCTCTCTGCCCCTCCCCCAGTTATGCTCTGTCTCACTTTGTCTCTCAAAAATAAATAAATGTTAAAAAAAATTAAAAAAAAATAGACTAAGCGATTTCCCTTCCCACTCCCTGCCTCCTCAAAAGGCAGGTAAATGTCTATATGAAGAAAGGGAGGCAGGAAAGCAGAACCCCCTGGGTCCACTTCTCAGAGACACCCCCAACCCTGCCTGATGGCAAAGCAAGATCACTGAGCCCATGTGGGTGGTGGTGATAACATGTGTAGGACAGCCAGGTTTCTGGCATCCAAAATGCACCAGCTGCTGCCCACGTGCCTCTCTGCTCCCAAGAACAGGTGAAGGCAGGTTGTTGAAGAGTATGTGTCTCCGTTTCTTTTTTAGATTTTTTTTTAACGTTTATTTATTTTTGAGACAGAGAGAGACAGAGCATGAATGGGGGAGGGTCAGAGAGAGAGAGGGAGACACAGAATCGGAAGCAGGCTCCAGGCTCTGGGCCATCATCAGCCCAGAGCCCGACGCGGGGCTCGAACTCACGGACCGTGAGATCCTGACCTGAGCTGAAGTCGGACGCTTAACCGACTGAGCCACCCAGGCGCCCCTGTGTCTCCGTTTCTTGGTGAGAAACCTGGGATGTGTGAATGCTGGCTCCCTCTTCCCTGGGAGCAGCGTTACTTGGATTCAGCCCCTGACCCTCTCCAGAAGGAGTTAAAACCCAGTCAAGGATCCTGACATCTGCTGAGTACAATTACACACTCTCTCCTCTGATTGAGGTCCTTGTCAGGGTGGTACTGTGATATGTGGGGATGAGCCTACCCTCCTGGGCGGGTGTCATGGGTTTGTGCAGGCAGCGGGAGGAATGCAGACACAGCCCACCATGCTGAGCTAACATCAGACTCTGCATTAGCCACATGTCTAAACGCAACCATGTCTCCCCCACGTCCAGGCTTGGCCAGCCTCTTCCTCCCAGGGCCGGCCCCTCCGAGAGCACCACCTGGACGGCCTGCCTCCTTTGTTCATGATGTACCAGCTCTGTTTAGATCTCATCTCCACGAACACTTGTACTCTCTGCTGAACTCTATACACAGCTAGGGGGATCCACAGATGTTCCTCACAGATAACACTTCAAATGGATTTAGGGCTTGCATGAGACGTGTTTATGTCTACGAGGGGTCTGCTGATGCTAGGAGGAAAACAGGAGGAAAGTGCTGTTGAGAGATCCTCTCTGCCTCCACCAAGGAATAGAGGGCCCTGTGGGCAGTCATTGAGGGGGACAGGGCACACACACTTCGATGCCACAGCTGTGCCAGAACTCCGGCCAGGCACAGAGATACGGAGGAGGGAGGCCACAGCTTTTGTCCACGGCCCAGTGGGGACAGAGAGGTGAACGACCAGACTGAGCTCCTCCAGCACGCTACCTGGAGAGATGAGAGCCTGGCTGCCGACAGGTGGATATTGCGGACAGAGGGGCAGTGGGCGGGGCCAGAGGGGACTGACGGCAGGGTGGGGCTGCCAGGACTGGGCGGGGCCAGAGTGAGCTTCCATGGGAGGGGCTGCCAGGGCTGGGCGGGGCCAGAGTGAGCTTCCCTGGGAGGACTGGGCGGGGCCAGAGGGGACAAGTAGGTGGAAAGGTGATGCCAGGGCTGGGCGGGGCCACAGTGAGCTTCCCGGGCAAGGGATGTCAGGACTTTATGAGGCCAAAGAGAACTGGGGTGGGAAGGTAATGTCAGGGTTGGGAAGGGGCCAGAGTGAGTTTCCAGGGGAAGGAGATGTGAGAGTTTAGCCTTGAATCCAACTTGATGGGTTGAGGGGTGGTAGGCAAAGCAGGGTACACCACGGTCCCTCAGCCATGGGCCAGGGAGGGAGGTTCTGAGGCAGTTTGCCAAGTCATGAGATCGTCAAACATCAGTTACCCTGATGCCATTCTCCCTCAGACTCCAGACCTTCCCGTTCATTCACTCACTCACTGAATACATATTGAACACCTACTATTTGTCTGACATTGGATACAGAGAAGAAAATGAGCATACTTGTCCTTGAGAGGCTTATATTCTAAGAGGTGGGCAAAGATACAGACCCCTGGAGGGCAGCCTGCCTCACTCAGAAAGCCCTCGGGGTACTGCGTTGCTGGACCTGATGGGCTGAGTCGCTTTGCTTCCATCGCTAGCTGGCTGCTGATCAGCACTTGTCCTCCCCTTTCTGCCTGGATCAGATCTGCCTCGGGGAAGATCTCTAGGGTGGCAGTGCCGGTCGGAAGGTCCTCTGGCTGGAATGTATATGGAGGGGAGAGGGCCCAGAAAGACCTGTTGCCTAGACCAGGATAATGTATGGGGTTAGAGAGAGATGGGTAAGCTCCACATGTATACAGGAGGTAGACATAGCCATATTTCAAGCTCTCAACCTGCAGAACTGGTAACAGTATCATTCCCATTTTACAGATGACAAAACTGAGGTTCTGAGAGATTAAATAACGTGTCCAAAGTCACACAGCTGAGGAGGTGATTAATGGGATCTATAGTGGGAGCTGCTGAGGGTGACCCAGGTTTCTGGACAGGCGGGGGCTGATTGCTGAGATGGGGAGCATAGGCGGGCAGCACATACAACAAGAAGAAGCAGCCAACATCCGGGCGCATCACAACCTGACCCACGACCTGAGGTCTGCCCTCATTCATGTCCTGTCCCTCCTGGAGATGTAAGTCTTCTCCATCAGAAGCAAGGGGTTTCATGGGGTTAAGCATCAGCCTAGGGCCTGCTGACAAGCATGCTTGTTGAATGAATCACAACTCAACAAAAACATTCCTAACACCCGAATCAACTTCCTTTGATCCTAAAATGAGGCTTAGAATTTGGGGCAAGGCAGAACCACTCCTTCCTAATGGCTGGCTCTTCTGGACGGACACACACACATACAGAAACACACTTGTACATGAATGCACAACACGTACACAAGACGTGTTCATACACACCCTCAAACACACACATCCACACGCACCAGGACAACATAAGAATGCAGACGGATACCCATACATACAAACCACTCACACACATACATGTGAACTTCTACCTTTGGAGGCTTGATCCTGCCGACTGTTGCCTGCACGTTAATGTCTGGGAGCTCGGCCTACCTTACTTGTGTGTACCTTTTAGTTATTGCCAGTATTTCCACAGGTAAAGAATCTGATTCTATCTAGCAGCAGAAGGGAACCAGGTATGCAACATTCTGGATTCTCCGTCTGGGAGAAAACCACAGCACGGCCTCCCCATTCCATCCCACATTCCCCCAGTGAGATATCCTTATACAGCAGAAAACCACAGGGTCTGTATCAGAGGGAAATCCAACCTTTGACGATAAAGGGACATTTGAAAGAATGCCCAGGAACACCAACTTCTGATTAGATGGTTTTTATAGGTAGCTGTGCCCCTGCCCCCTCACTGCCCCCTTTCATCCAGGCCAAGGAGACTGGGTTCATTAGCAGAACAGATGTGGCTTGTCTCTACTATTAGGATAAAGATCACAAACTACCCGCAGAAAACAAGGACATTCTGAACCTGAGCAACAGCAACGACATCTGACTTGGGCCCAAAGAAAATTGCGTTTTTCCCTTCAAGTTCAATTAACAAACATTTATTCAGGGCCTGTTATTTATTCAGCTTCATGTTTCAGGCTTCTCTGTCAAGGCCTCCCCCTAATCCTGGGATCAGCCCTGAGGAAGCAGCCTTAGGCTGCCAGCAGGTAGGGCTGCAGAAAGTCCTCTGCGGAGGATCCAGTGTCTGGAAGGTCCAACACTGTGCACTCGCTGGGTTCGAATCTTAGCTCTTCCACTCAGTAGCTGTGTGACCTTGGATAAGTTACTTAACCTCTCTGTGTTTTGATTTCATAATTTGTAAATTGTGGACAATGCTAGCACCTGCCTCGGTGTTGTGGCGACTGAATGGGCTAGGACCCATAAAGTCTGAGACTTTTATGCACTCAGTAAGGATTAACTATTATCATTACTACTAACATTGTGATAATTATTAGCAAGTTAGCTCCACGCTCTTGCGTGAGCTCGAGCCTCAGCATTCTTGCCGTGTGAGACTTAAAGTTCCTCCACAGACTGGAGCCCTTACCTAAATGTCAGCCCTCCTGGCCAGACCCTGATCCTGTTTCCTCCTTGCCTGGGTTCCCATCTCAGCCATGGATCTCAGCCACGTATGAATGACTGATCCCCCCATTTGAGTGCAGTGTGCCCTTGGCTGCACAGTCCAGCCCGCTGCCTCCTACCTCAACCCTCATTTAAACCCAACAGAGCTTGGGCACTGGGCAGCCCTTCATCTGGTCCTCCAGCCCCACAGTGACCTGTGCTGTGTGCTCAATCTAATCTCCCGTCCCACCCCAGCCCTTCGGCAGTAGCAGGATGTGGGTGAGAATGTCAGAGAGAAAGAAAATCTAAAACAAGCCTCAGATATATGCACATCATCCTTTGCATGTCTGCATCTGGAGGCGGTCTCTCCTTAAATCTCAACAACATGGCTTTAATTTTAGGAGGACTGCAGAGATCCACGTATCTCGTAAAGACCAGATTGTGCAATTACAGATTTAATGTTTGCCTCCCCCCTCTGGAGGGAAAGCCCCAGGAGGGCAGGAGTCTGCCTGCTTTATTCACGACTTAGTGTTCAGAATGATGTCTGACTCATAGTAGGCCCTCAAGAAACACTTGTAGAATGAATGAAGCAAACACACTGCCAGTTCCCTGCCCCCTTCCATCCAGGCCTGGACACTAGTGTTCTTTTTTTTTTTTTAATGTTTATGTATATAGATATGTATGTACTTATTTATTTAGAGAGAGCATGCGAGCAGGGGATGGGCAGACAGAGAGGAAGGGAGAGGGAGAATCTCAAGCAGGCACAAGCCAGATGCGGGGCTCCATTCCATGAACCGGGAGATCATGACCTGAGCCGAAATCAAGAGTCACATGCTTAACCGACTGAGCCACCCAGATGCCCCTGGTCACCAGTTTTTAAGAAGTGGCATTGCCTGTTTTGTCCAACTTGGCCATGGCCACACCATGGGTTACTGCCGCAGGACCAGGCAAGAAGAGGCAGGCTTCCAGCCCTTCAATGCCAGGGCTGAAGTTATTGATAACAACCCTAAATATTTACTGAAAATCTGTTCTGTGCCAGGCGCGGGGCTAGGTACTCCTAACCTGAATTATCTCCTTTATCCTGCCCACCCATACAAGGTACGTATTCCTGTTATTATTTTCCCATTTTGTAGATGAAGAAGGAAAGCACCAGGGGATAAGCACCAGCCCAAGGTCATAGGGCTTTAAGTGGCAGCACTAGACTTGAACCCAGGCGGTGGGTTCGAGACTCCCACCGGCCCCCCCCCCCCCCATGTTGGAGGGTTCCAGCTTTTTCTCCCTACTCTGCTTGCAGCTTCGGGGAAGGTTGAATAAAGCCTTCTGTCGTCAGCAGGGCTGAGTTTACGTCCCAGCCTATCACATGCTGGCCTTATGACCTGGAGGAAATCATGTCATGTCCCTCAGTTTGCTAGTCTGTAACATGGGGATGAGGCAAGCACTTCTGTGGGTCTGTCATGCAGATTCAAAACGCGGCAGAGGGCCTAATACAAAATGGGTCCTGATTCCCTCCTCCCTGTGGTGAGATGTTACTTCCCTTTTGGCTCCCACACAAGGGGAATGTGGGCTTTGGGACTTAAAAAGGGCAAAGAATGTCCCAAACAATGGGAAACACTGAGCTCTAAAGTCCTGTGCTTTGGGTGGTCATCACGCCCACCCTGGGGGAAGGCCTGACCTCGTGGGGGCCTTTGTTGTTTTTATTTTATTTGTAGAACTTGAAGGAGAGTTCCATTCCCAAGGAAAACTCCCAAGGAAACAGAAATAAAAACAGAACGCCCCCTCCCCGCTAAAGGGGTCACAGAATCCCAACCCAGGAGAGGCTAACCAGTGTTCTTTGTTCGCTGGGAACCTTGAAAACACTATCTGGTCTCATTTCCATTTTCTCTTAGTAAACAGATTAGGCTGGGGGAAAAAAAAGGTGCCATCCGTGTTAAAAATTCCCACGTTGTAACCCAAACCATTTTTGAAGGCATGATCAATAACGACGGTCATGATCTATCTTACTTTGGGAGATACGGGTTGAGCTAATGAGTGTGTTCCATAAGAAAAATGATTTTTCTATAGGAGAAGAACAAACATGGCGGACAGTCAGCCAAGGTATGGCTGAATGGATACTGGACTCTCCCAGAAGGGCTTGGATTTCCAAGCAGACTCTACCCTTACCAGCTGTGTGATCTTGCTCAGATCACTCAGCCTCTCTGAGCTTTGTTTTCCTCATCCGTAAAATGGGGATAGTTGCACCTGCATTGAGAGCTGAATTCAATGATGGAGTAAAGTCTCAACACAAGGCAAGCCCTCCTCTCATGTCAAACACTGTTGCAGAGGGACCTGCCCTACTATAGCAGGACCCACGACTCACTACGTTATCAGGACAGGCAGAAGGCAAGTGTGAGGCAGAGTGCACATGGGGCAAGGCCACCAGGGGCTCCTCCAGGCACTGACAGCTTCTTGCTGTGTGACCTTGGACTTATCCCTTCCCTCTCGGTGTCAGTCTCTTCTGTGCAATGAGAATCAGGCTTGATCTCGGGCCCTCCATGCTCCCCAGTCCCAAGACCATATCTATACTAGCTAATTCAAGTGCCCACATCTCCAATATGATTTAGAAGCATATAGTACTTAAGTGACAAAGGGAGCCCCTTGTGCTCCATGGGAGGTGGGGGGACAGTCCGCATCTCCGAGCTGGGAAAATGCTGTCTGCAGTGAATCACAGAGCGCGTAATGGGCACCTTCCAGGTGTGAAGGCACCCCACCCCCCACATTCCCACTGAATCCTGACGCTTCCCTCAGGCAGCCGCATGTACTCCAAAGCCACTCCAACTGGTCCTTCTGCTGAAAATGAAACAGAGCCAGCCTTCACAGGAACAGAGTACCAAAGCAACTGGGAGCAAAAACCAAATCAGAGAAGACATTTGATTCTGGGGGCTGAGAGAAGGGCCAGCACGCAGTGGCCACGTGGACGACTCAGATAGAAGCGCTGCCCAAATGTAGCCATCCAGGAGGCACAGAGTCACAGACTGCAGGAGGGGGAGAGCAGGACGGTCAGTCTCCGCTCACTCACCCTTCCTGGACAAGCTCGGCTGGCCATTGTCCCCCTGGTGGTTAATGAGCAGGCTGGGAATAGGGACATTCAGCATTTCTACATCCAGCTTGTCCTTTATCTTACAGCAATATATAGTAAAACCTTGGATTGTGAGTAACTTGGTCTGTGAGTGTTCCACAAGGCAAGGAAACATTTCTAATATATAAATTTTAACTTGATAAACAGGCGATGTCTTGCAATACGAGTAGTACGTGATGCCGAACGTCGCATGATCACAACTGAGCCAAGGGTTCTTGAAATTCACTTTGATATACAAGTGCTTTGGATTACAAGCATGTTTCCAGACTGAGTTATGCTCGCAAACCAAGGTTTGACTGTAGTTGGAGTCAATGGCAAGAAAAGCACTTACCTGAATATATCATCATAATTGCATAAAATAGCACCTGCAGTATTTATAATTAAATCATGATCGGGGCACCTGGGTGGCTCAGTCAGTTAAGCATCTGACTTTGATTTTGGCTCGGGTCATGATCTCATGGTTCGTGAGTTCGAGCCCTGCATCATGCTCTGCACTGACAGCAAAGAGTCTGCTTAGGATTCTCTCCCCCTGCCCCACCACTCTCTCTGCCCCTCCCCTGCTTGCACACACTCTCTCTCTCACAATAAATGAATAAACCTAAAAATAAATTGTGATTATATATCAATGCAATGACAAACACATATACAAAGCTCTGACATGTTCCCACTTCTCCTATGATTCTTGCTGTGGCCCCAGTCCTGGAGGTCCATTTCCTGCCCTCATTGTAGCATGGGGAAACAGTCTCCATGAAGGCTTCCATATGATAGAGACCTGCACCATGTCCCACGGTTGTGGTCACAAATGTCAGGATGCTCTGTGTGCTCTAGACAGAGATGTCTGTGAGCTCCAGAGGCTGACTGGGGGTATGATGGAGCCCTCCTGATCTAGCAAGTAATCCAAGAGGGCTGAGGGCTCAGAGGTGGGAAAAAGCCCATTTTACAGATGAGGACACTGATGCTTGGCAGTAAAATGACTTTCTTAACATCACACAGAAGTTAAATATCAGAACCCAAGGCCCTATTCCCTAAGGGAGGGAGGAAAGAGGAGATGGAGGTGATTCAAGCTCACTCTCTGCCCCAAGGAGGGCGGGCAGGAGCTAGATCAAGCAGACTTGCTTGCAGACAAGCATATATTCATTCATACATCATGAATTCATTCATTCATTCATTCATTCATTCATTCATTCACAGTGTGAATTCCCCTGTGTTAGGTGCCAAAGCACCTCTCCAGTCCTCTCTAGGGCAAAGGCTATAAAAACGCTTGTTAAAGCAGCTTCACCATATTGTGCACGGAATGTCCCGCAAACCTAAAATCTGGCCGGCCTGGCCAGGATCCTGGGGTGAGCGCTGTTCCATGGGACGCTGACAGAACAGCAAGGCTTCAGGAAAACCCTTTGATCTGGGTCCCAGTCACATCCTCTGCCTCAATCCTGCCCTGGAAGGGGCAGTAAAATGTACACATCAAGCGGAGGGAGAACATTTAATGCTCTTCTCTGGAACTGAACAAAGAGGGGACATACCAACAGCTCTCAGAACTGAAATATCTGAGCCATCATAGTCACTCGGTGTTCTCTGTCCAGGTCAGGACTTGGGGTCTGCACTCTCTTTCTTAAAATAGTAATTTCTCAATTAAACCTGAATGGTCACGGTTATGGCTCAGGGCCACCATGGCAGGTTACTTAGCTCTGTGTTTCAGGCACTGTCCATACAGTGCACACTCTCCCAGTCCCCGTGGAGGATGCAGTGAAATCATGGGAGTAAAAATGGCACAAAGTGGGGGTTCAGGAAGTGACTGGGGGTACCCCTCTGGGTCAAGGGAACCAAAGAGGGGTCCTGGCCCTCACCTCCTCCTCCTCGGCAGGCAGTGCAGCATAGAAAGGGGCAGAGTGGGAATCCAGTTGGGAAGGCATGATTGATTCCGTGCCCAGGTAGTACTTCTATGCCTTGGCGCAGGGTATGCTTTGTGACCGTCAGTCTCCCCCTCTGTACAATGCGGATGCTGATGAATATCTGGCAGGACTTTAAAGAAAGCCAGAAAAGGGGCGCCTGGGTGGTTCAGTCGGTTAAGTCTCCAACTTCAGCTCAGGTCATGATCTCATGGTTTGTGAGTGTGAGCCCCACATCCGGCTCTCTGCTGTCAGCATAGAGCCTGCTTCGGATCCTCTGTCCTCTCTCTCTCTCTGCCCCTCGCCAGCTTGTTCCCTCTCAACCCCTCTCTCTCAAAATAAATAAATAAACTTAAAAAAATTTCTTTCCTTCTGCCCCTCCCACCACACCCACGCACACACATGCACTCTCTCTCAAAAAAAAACCAAAAAACAGCCAGCCAAATATGTGAAGTTCTCTGTAAAGTCTAAAGCACTGTGCAAAGGGATGCTGCCTCCCCATCTCACTGCATGCCTCAGTTTCCTCATTTGCAAATTGAGGTTATTAGTATTGACACCCCAGGGCTGTTTTGAGATGGGTAAAAATCAGGTGAGATGATAGTTGTGGAAACAGCTAGTCCATATCTGGCATGCAGAAGGTGCTCAATTAACGTTGAACCTTGGTGTGTGGTAGCCTAGGAAGGGCTGAGATGAAACACACAATCACAGGGGTCCACCTGCTGTTTCAGAGAACACCGGAGCCTACCATCGGCACCTGCCTCCAATTACGGTTTGGTTTGTTACCTGGACTCAGCTTTTATTTGGAAAGATGCTTGGATATCAGCCAACTGGGAAAACAGGACAGATTTGTGTCCCTAGCCACAGTGGTGCAGTGGTCACAGGTGACAAAGGCAGGAAGCCCACCCTTAGCTACTTCTTGTTCCTCCGAGCACATCCCCAGAAAGACCCTGTGGCAACCAAGGAGGGCTCATGTTCCTGATCCTTCCCTTGAATCCACTGTAGAAATCATGGTTTAGTGTGGTCAGGAATAGTAGTAAAAACTTTAGAAATCAGTCTTTTTAGGGGTGCCCGGGTGGCTCAGTCAGTTGAGTGTCTGGCTTCAGCTCGGGTCATGATCTCACAGTTAATGAGTTCAAGCCCCACATCAGGCTCTGTGCTGACAGCTCAGAGCCTGGAGCCTGCTTCAGATTCTGTGTCTCCCTCTCTCTTTGCCCCTCCCTTGCTCATGCTCAGTCTCTGTCTCTCTGTTTCTCTCAAAAATAAACATTAAAAAAAAGAAATCAGTCTTTTAAAAGTTTATTTATTTATTTTTGAGGTGGGGGAGGAGAGGCAGAGAGAGAAGGAAAGAGAGAGAATCCCAAGCAGGCTCTGCACTGTCAGCACAGAGCCCGACACCAGGCTTGAACTCATGAAACATGAGATCATGACCTGAGCTAAAATCAAGAGTTGGTCACTCAACCAACTGAGCCACCCAGGTCCCCCTAAATCAGTTGTTTTTAAATAAATAGCTGTATTTATAACCAAAGATCTACAAGAACATTATCCATCCTTTGAAAAATGAAAAGGGGAAAAACCCACCCTCAAGGTTGTCGACTCAACAGAACTCTTCGTGTTTTTGTGAATTTCTTTCTAGTCTATGACCTTGTGCACATGTAGTTCCAGAGTTTTCCTCTGAGTTCATGCCTTCCTGTGTCCTGTGCTCCCCACCTTGTCATCCAGTGACTCATGTTTTCCTACGATGCCTCTTCATCTTCATAAATAGCACTTCTAATGGCTGCCCCATGCCCTGTGGCCGCCTGGGCCATGGTGATCTCATGTGTGGCCCCACGCTTTAGAGACATTCAGAAGTGGTCAAAGCCACATACCACCCCCCACAGCATGCGACTCTACCAGCTGCCCCACTGGGTGGGATCTGCTTTCACCATTTAAACATGGACTATCAGGGGCACCTGGGTGGCTCAGTCGGTTGAGCGTCCAACTCTTGATTTCAGCTCAGGTCATGATCTCATGGTTTATGAGATCAAGCCTTGCATTGGGCTCTTCACTGACAGTGTGGAGCCTGCTTGGGATTCTCTTTTTCCCTCTCTCTCTGCCCCATCCCCTGCTTGCACTTGCCGGCACGCATGTTCTCTCCCTCTCTCAAAATAAATAAATATTTTTAAAAAGTATATAAACATGGACTATCAAACAAGCCACAGATTAGGAGAAAATATTTGCAATATAAAGGACTGTTATCCAAAATAAAAAAAGAACTTGGGGAGCCTGGGTGGCTCAGTCTGACTTTGCTTTCAGCTCAGGTCATGATCTCATGGTTCATGGGTTCAAGCCCTATACTGGACTCTGCACTGATGGTGCAGAGCCTGCTTGGGATTCTCTCTCCCTATCTCTCTGCCCCTACCCTGCTCACACTCTCTCTTTCTCAATAAGTAAATAAACTTAATAACAACAACAACAAATACACACACACACACACACACACACACACACACACACACACAAAGAACTTTTAAAAGTCAATGAGAGTCAAAGACCTCAACAGACACCCTCACTAAGAAGATACACAGATGGCAAATGAGCACATCAAAAGGTGCTCCACATCATATGTCATCAGGGAGGTGCAAGTGTAAACAACACTGAGACACTGCTACACACCCAACAGAATGGCCCAAATCCAGAACACTGACAACACCGAATGCCATCAAGGACAGGGAGTTACGGGGACTCTCATTCATTGGCGGTGAACGTGCAAAATGGTACAGTCCCCGTAGAAGATAGCTTGTCAGTTTCTTACACCACTACACATACTCTCACCATATGATCCCACAGTCCACTCCTTGGTATTTACACAAAGGAGCTGGTACACAAAAACCTGCCATTTACAGCAGCTTTAATCATCATTGCCAAAACCTGAAAGCAGCCCATCTGTCCTTCAGCAGGTGAATGGATGAACAAAGTGTGGTACCTCCAGACAATGGAACAGGATTCAACACTAAAAGGAAATGAACTATCAAGCCACAAAAAGATACGGAGGAAACTTAAATGCACATCACTAAGGAAAATAAAGCAATCTGAAGAGCCCATATGCTAGGTGGTTCCAGCTATGTGATACTCCGGAAAAGGCAAACTTATGGAGACAATAAAAAGTTCAGCGGTCACCAGGGGTCTAGGGAGAAGGCAGAGATGAACACGCAGAGCACAGAGAATCTTCAGGACAATGAAAATACTCTCTGTGATGGTGGATGTGGGTCACGCATTTATCCAAACCCATGGAAAGTACAACTTCAAGGGTGACCCCTCAGGAAAACCAAGGACTGTGGGTGACAATATTGTGTCAGTGCAGGTGTATCCATCGTAATGAATGTGCATTGATAATCTGGGAGGCTCTGCGTGGGGGGGGGGGTGTATGGGAAATCTCTGCATATTTCCCTCAATTTTGCTACGAACCTGAACAGCTCTAAGCAATAAAAATCTATTAAAAAGCAGAACAACAGGCTGATGTTTCAAAGAGGTTTTATTTTCTTTCCTGGATCATAAACTATGATTTGGTGGCACCCGCAGCGGTCATGGGGGCTTCCCACAGTATAAGCCATCTTTGGGCTGCTGGGGGATGTTCCTTCCACAGCCCCTCAGGTAAGTGTCCAGCTCCTGTCTCAGTCCAGCACCAGGCCACCTCCATGGCCACACTTAGGAGACCCACATTCTGGGCTCCTGTCCTGTACAGGAACTCCAGGGAGGAAACTTTGCTTATCCCAAAGCACAGGGGCCCACACCAAAATCCTCCCATGGTGGGCTCGCTCACTTGTGCCGCCTTTGTGGGAATTGGGTGGGTCAAAATGAGCTAAATATTGCTCCCACTAGGGAAAGCAGGGACAGAGCCCCCAAGACAACACCGTGCTCACATTGAAACAGTCACCCTTGGGGCACCGGGGTGGCTAGGTCGGTTAAGCATTCGACTTGGGCTCCAGTCATGATCTTGAGATTCATGGGTTTGTCTGTGCTGACAGCTCAGAGCCTGGAGCTGCTTCAGATTCTGTGTCTCCTTCTCTCTCTGCCCCTGCCCCACTCACACTCTGTCTCTCTCTCTCTGTCTCAAAAATAAATAAATATTTAAAAATTAAATTAAATTAAATAAGTTCTAGAGGTGTTATGTATGGCATGGTGACTATAGTTAACAATACTGTATTGTACATTTGAAAGTTGCTAAGAGGGTAGATCTTAAAAGTTCTTATCACCAGAAAAAAATTTTGTCACTCAGTGTAGTGATGGATATTAACTAGACTCATTGTAGTGATCATTTGCAACATACAGTTGACTCTTAAAAGTGGGGATTAGGAGCACTGACCCTTCAGGCAGTTGAAAATCCACATGTAACTTTTGATTCCCCCAAAACTCAATTACAAATGGCCTACTGTTGACCAGAAGCCTTCCCAATCACGTAAAGAACTGGTCAACACATATTTTGTATGTTCTATGTTTCACATACTGTAATTGTTACAATAAAGTAAACTAGGGAAAAGAAAATGTTATTAAGAAAATCAAGGAAGGGGCCCCTGGGTGGCTCAGTGTGTTGGGTGTCTGACTTTGGCTTAGGTCATGGTCTCACCATTCATGGGTTGGAGCTCCACATCAGGCCCTGTGCTAACAGCTCAGAGCCTGGAGCCTGCTTCAGATTCTGTGTCTCCTTCTCTCTCTGCCCCTCCCCTGTTCTCTCTCTCTCTCAAAAATAAATAAATATTTATTTATTTATTTATTTTTAATTTTTTTTTTCAACGTTTTTTATTTATTTTTGGGACAGAGAGAGACAGAGCATGAACGGGGGAGGGGCAGAGAGAGAGGGAGACACAGAATCGGAAACAGGCTCCAGGCTCCGAGCCATCAGCCCAGAGCCTGACGCGGGGCTCGAACTCACGGACCGCGAGATCGTGACCTGGCTGAAGTCGGACGCTTAACCGACTGCGCCATCCAGGCGCCCAAAAATAAATAAATATTTAAAAAATTAAAAGAAAATAAAATCAAGGAAGATGGGGTGTCTGGGTGGCTCAGTTGGTTGAGCATTCAGCTCAGGTCATGATCTCATGGCTCATGAGATCAAGCCCCACATCGGACTCTGCACTGACAGTGGGGAGCCTGCTTGGGATTCTTATCTCTTTACCCCTTTCTCACTCACTCATGCCCTCCCAGTCTCTCTCTCTCTCTCTCTCTCTCTCTCTCAAAATAAAGAAACATTAAAGAAAAAAGAAAATTGAGGAAGAGAAAACACATTTATAGTACTGTATGTATATTTATTGCAAAAAATCCACATGAAAGCAGACTGGACTCAAGTCATTCAAACCCTGGTTGGTAAAGGGTGAACAGTATACAAATACTGAATCAGTGTGTTGTATACCTGAACCTAATATAATGTTGTGTGTCCATTATAATTCAATTAAACAACAACAAGTATCCTGGGCATTAACCATGTGCCAGGGCCATGCAGGGAGACCCCTTCTCTCCCCTTGTCCATTTATCCACTTGTGGTCTTGACCACAAGTTATGGGAAGGAACTGTCTGCAATCTCCTACCCCCTTACCAGACCTGCCATGCAGCAGTAGGAAAGAGGTCTGTGGCCAGCGGTTGGGGCAGGATTTGGCCACCATGGCCTGTGTCCTCCCATTGGGTGGGCACAAGTGTCTTCACTGTCCCAGGCCCTTGAGGAGGCATGGATAGGACCCACCGATGGCTGGCTGTGTGTCTGCATGTTACCTTCCTGGACCTCACAGCCTGTTTGGCCCCAGGGCCAACCCCTTCCCTCTAGCCCAGTCTTTCCAGCAGCAAAGCAGATGTTCTGAGCCCGAGAAGTCTGTTTGTTCAGTTGCTTCAGATCTCAGACGGCAGAGAAGTAAGGGGGAATCAGGGGTCCTGGCATGGTGTCACCAGAGGAGACTGAGTCCCTTCTGTGGCAGGGAGAGCAACTGACTTCCATCCAGGCAAGAAAGCACTGAGGCTGGCCACCCTTGCTGGAACCTGAGGGATCCTTGGGCCAGCTCTTTTGCTTTGTATTTTATTAGCATTATTATTATAATGTTTATTTATTTTTGAGAAAGAGAGAGGGAGCGTGAATGTGCCCACACGCGAGCAGGGGAGGGGCAGAGAGAGGGAGACACAGAATCCAAAGCAGGCTCCAGGCTCTGAGCTGTCAGCACAGAGTCCGACACGGGGCTTGAACTCACAAACCACTGTAACTCGAGAGCTGTGAGATCATGACCCGAGCCAAAGTCGCTACTTAACCGACTGAGCCATCCAGGCACCCCCTCTTTTGCTTTTTAAACTGAAGCGATAAGAGCATAAGGAGAAGCCATCCTGGACCAAAAATCAAGAGACTTTTCTTGTTAAGAATCTCAGTGCGCTGGACGCTGCAGGGCCAGGATGAGACGCACCCCACAAGCCTCCGAGTTTCTCGTTATTTTTCTGAAACTTTAAGCAATTAAGCCTAATTACGTGGAATTGTAATATAAAAGCTGAATATAAACTCCAGTCGTTTCTGCACAGAAACCACAAATTCCCTCGGGAGGGACAAGTGGCTTTGTGTTTACCCGCTTGGGGCCTCAGTGCTTTGGCCCTGGAAAGCTAGCCAGACCCGCACATGCCAAGCTCAGTGTGGGGCCCGTGACCTGCAGCCACCCTGGCAGTGACAGGGAACCAGGGACAGCCCCCGGGGGCGTCGCCCCCGTTCTCTTCCTCGGCAGTCTCTGTGACCAGGGCTGGGTGAATGTTCTGGCCTGGGCTCTGTAGTCAGGAGCCGCTGCAGGGCACCGCAGCCCGGCGGGCTGGATGGTTTCTCGTGGCTGCCAGTCTCTGCCCGGCGCCCGGCAGCCCCTGAACCAGGACAGCGGCCATTTCTCCTGACCTCATTATGTCAGCACCCAGAATGTGCGCTGGGGCAGAGCTGGGGACAGGATGTCTCCTGCTCTTCCAGGACACTGTCATTCTCTCAGCCTGTGGCGATTTATTTCAAGGCTTCATTGTGTTCCTGAAGCAGGACCAGCATCTAGATTTTAGCCTCTTGGCTGCCCGATGAGGGCTGCAGAAGCAGAAGGTACCAGCCCAGCAGCCCCGGGTCTCAGATGCTCCAGCAGGAATGCGGGGTGGCAGGCGGGAGAAGGGGCTGCCACTGAATCTGTGTCACTGCCCTGCCAACTCCCTTCCCACACACAGGAGGCACGAGGGCCAGCACACAAATGGGGTGGCCCCTCAGGTGAGCTTCCTGAGACTCTACTGCACCCCAGAACCACGCAGGCCAGCGTCCTTCTTGCCCACCTTTGGCAGAGGCAAATAGGTAGGAATGTCGGCCTATGGTGGGTACCTGGCATCTGAGCAGCTGTAAACCTCACTTGGTCTTGGGCATTGGGTGGTGTCCCCATTCTACAGACAGTTGTGGGGGGGTGCGCCCCAGGGGGTGCAATATTGCATCCCAGGCACCAAAGGGCCTGGCCTCAAGCCCAGTGTTCTTGCCACCACACTGATCCCTATCTTCCTGGTGGGGCCACCAGGTCTCTTGCCTGGACAATGCAAAGCCCCCCAGATATCTCTCCCAGCCCACGTCCACACTGATGTCAGAGCGACCTTCTGAATACATGGCCCTGACTGTGTCCCTCCCTCCCTGATCTACCCTCCATGGCTCCCCCTGGCTCCTACCAGGTGCCATCCATGTGTCTCCACTGAGAGGGTCTTGAAGGGCAGGGTGGCTCTATTTTCTCCCTCCATCCAGTGGCCTGACTCTGTCCCCACCACACTCTTCACCCTCCAAGGCACAGCTAGAACTCAGGTTTGGTCTGTCCCCACTGACTGTGCTCTGCATTCTGTCGAGGTCACCCTTCTACATTCCTGGTCCAGGCGGGCTCTGGAGCCAATGCTCACACCTTGTCCCAGCAGGTCCCATGGATGTTGTTCATTTAAGGAGGTCAGCCAGTAACTCCCTCCCCCAAGGTCTGCCGGGAAAGACACATGTACAATTGTTTGTCACCATGCTGGATTTTAAGAGCATTAAATACTTATGGGCTTTCCAGGGCCTCTGCCCACTGGAATTCTGCCACCGTTGCCAAGAATTCCAAAACTGGATTCCGATTTCCCAAGTATGTGACTGGCATTAGCTGCTCCATCCCATCCTGAGGGCTCGGTGTCCCCTGGAAAGGATAAAATGGGAGCTGGGAAGAGAAGAAAAAGAAGAGCGGTGCTTTGTCTCTTCCTAAGGGCTGTCAACCCCCTGGCCTGTCCACCTCTGTGGTAAAGGTCCGCATATGCATGCACGTGGTGAGTGCACACCAGTGTGAGTGTGCAGGGAACACAGGGGCCGATCTCCAGGCAGGGTGTTGAGAAAGGAAACCGACAAAATCCCATGGTTCCTTTAAATGGCATCTTTGTGGGGGCATCTGGGTGGCTCACCTTCTGACTCTTGGTTTTGGCTCAGGTCGTGAGTTCAAGCCCCGCATCGGGCTCTGCACTGACAGCGTGGAACTTGCTTGGGGTTCCCTCTTTCTGCCCCTCCCCAACTTGTGTGTGCACGCACTCTCTCTCTCTCTCTCTCTCATAATAAATATGGAAATATAAGAAATAAATAAACACAAATAAATAATATTGAAAAACATAAATGGCATCTTGGGAAATAAGGGCTTCTGATGAAATGAGAAAGAGATCATCTGTTTGCTCGATTGAACGAACATGAGTCATGTTCTCTGAGGGTCTGTGACCCTTCACTCATGTTCATGTGGAGTTGCCAGGTATGGTGGGTCAGAAGTGAGTGAGCAGGTCCAAACCTGGGGAGTCAGGCAGCAATAAGTCCACTGTGCTGGTGTGTTAATGCAGACCCAGAGACGGCAGCACAGAGCAGGGAGACATGGGAGGAGGTGGCGAGGAAGATGGGCTTTGAAGGATGAGCAGAGTTCTCCAGGCAGAGGAGGCAGATGGGAACCCAGGCAGCAGGTCCAGCATGAGCAAGAACACAAAAGGTGAGTGAATGGTCGGTTTATGGAAGACAAGTGGGCGAGCTGAGGGTGTGGGTGACGGAGGACTCGCAGGAAAGGAGCCCAGAAGGCCAGCGGGCCCCTGCGGGGTGAGGGCTGGACTTGGGCCTGCCAAGCTCAGGAGCGACTCTGGAGTTACACACAGGGTATGTCCTGGTTGGAGCTGGCTTTAGAAAGTTCATTCTGGGGGCAGAAGCTTATTCAAAGAAAGTTCTGGAATACAACTGCCATGATGAATTTCTGAAAGACACTATGGTTAAATACAGTTGAGGGGCACCTGGGTAGCTCAGTCAGTTAAGCATCTGACTTCGACTCAGGTCATGATCTCCCAGTTCATGGTTTCGGGCCCTGCATCAGGCTCTGTCAGCGTGGAGCTTGTTTTGGATGCTCTGACCCCTTCTCTCTCTGCCCCTCCCTCGCTCATGTGCATACACGCGTGCTCTCTCTCTCTCTCTCTCTCTCTCTCTCTCAAAAATAAACATTAAAAGAAAATATAGTTGAATAGTGGCCCCCAGAGATCTCCCTGTCCTAATGCCCAGAATATGTGAGTGTCACCTAATGTGGCAAAAGGGACGTTGTGGGACTTTGTAGATGTGATTAAGTTAATGTTCTTGAGATGGAAGAGAGTATCTGCATTATCCAGGTGGGCACTAAAGGTGACCACAAGTATCCTTATAAGAGGGAGAGGAGAAAGCCAGGTGACCATGGAACACAGACCAAAGTGATGTGGCCACAAACCCAGGGATGCTGGCAGCCACTGGAAGCTGGGAAAAACAAGGGATGCATTCTCCCCTGGAGCCTCCCGAAGGAACCAGCCCTTCTGATACCCTCATTTTAACCCCACAAAACTCATTTTGGATTTCCAGCCTCTAGCATTTTAAGAGAGTAAATGTAGGTTGTTCTAAGCCACCAAGTTTGTGATAATTCGAGGCCACTCATGTGGCCTACAGATACCCCTCGAATTGCTGCACATTGCCAGCCACGAAACCTCTCACACTGAGAAGGATTCTATCAAGGGTGTCTGTGATTATTTCAGCTAAGTAGGTTAAACATGGGCTGTGGAGAAACATCTTTTACCCAAACTTTCTAGAGGTAGAGAAGAGAAATCATTCGGCAATCCACGAGAAATGAGAGAAATGATTGCCAATTCTGATCTGAAGTGTAAGCAGTTTAAAACTCCTGATGAAAAAGAAAAGGACATTTGCAGCATGCTTTTAAGGTCTCAGAATAAAATACTGGCATTTCCTTAAGTGTTGGAGGACTCTGGCTGCAATTAACCACTGCAGAGCCTTTCAAGGCAACTCTTAGGACACTTTCCTTTTATTTTGAAGGCTTCTGAAAAAAGTCTTTTTTTTTTTTTAATGTTTACTTATTTTTGAAAGAGAGCATGAGCAGGGGACGGTGAGAAGGACAAAGGATCTCAAGTGGGATCTCTGCTGCCAGCAGTGAGCCCAATGCAGCACGGAAACTCAAAAACTATGAGATAATGACCTAAGCCAAAGTCAGAGGCTCAACTGATTGAGCCACCCAGGTGCCCCAGAAAAAAGTCTCTTACATCTATTCATACAGACAAGGTCGAACTAAGAAAAGAGAAACCACTACAAGTGTTTACAACAGAGGAAACTGAATGCAAGGGGCTACTCAGGTGTTGGAGGAGTCGAGCAGCTAGACAGAAGGTGTTTAAAATAACCCAAACTTTAGCAACAGCAGGAAGCTACTTCCACCCCTAAGCTCAGGTGACAAATGAAAAGAGACTGTGTTACTGGATCTCAGGGACTGAGTCACCAACAAAGCTGGAACTCCAACAGGCCACGTGGCCCGAGACAAGACAGATGGGGAGAAATACCCTAGCTTCTCCCTTCCTCCCGCCCTCTAACTTCCTCCTGCGATCCTATTGGCTGAACCCAGCAGGAAGTCAGGAGAGCCCAGAGCAGGGGAGCACCAGCTTGCAGGGGTCAGTCACCAGTGATCAGAGCAGAACAGGAAGCAGGCTGAGGGCATGCAGGCACAGCCATTTATCTATGCTCTCAAACACCCAGAACTGCTGAGACCATCAAAGCTCAGGTTTCCTGAGCTTTTCACTCTCTGAGAGGCCTTTTTCCCTCCCGACGCCAAATACCGTGGCATTACTTCTAAACTTGCTTCACCAACTCTCTATCACCAGCTAGGGGTCCTCCCATTTAACTCGAGTCAGACACTAACTGCTGGGATTTAGCACAGACCCCACAGGGTTCAAGGCTCAGTCCCAAATATTAGGCCACTCGTACTTCTGAACAAGTGGCTATAAACCGGGGGTACCCATGAACCCCTCCTTGGGTCTGCGAATTCTCTAGAAAGTCACTTTACTGATATTTACTGGCTTATTAGAAAGGATACAGACGAACAGCCAGATGGAGGAGCACAGAGGGTGAGGTTCAGAAATATCCCAAGAGCAGGTGCTTCTGTCGCCATGGAGCTGGGTGTGCCACCTTCCCAGCATGGAAGGGGTCTCTCCCGGCTCTGAAGCTTGTTCCTCGTGCCCACCCATGCTGAAGTTCTCCAAACCTTGAACCTCATTCTTTAGGGTTTCATGAAGATTCCATTACTAGGTATAACTGATGAAATCATGGGCCATTGGGTAATAACACTCAATCACCAGCTGTCTCCCAACCTGGAGGTGGCGGTGGGGCAACTGAAAGTTCCAACACTGTTATCACAGATTGGTCTTTCTGGAAACCAGACCCCATCCTGCAGTTACCTGGGGGTGCTTACTACTCAAGATTCCAAGATTTCAAGGGGGCTGTGTGCCAGGAACCAGGGACAAAGACCAAATATTTATTTTTCATTACAGCACACTCTCTTTCATTTAATCCTCTGCTGTGGGCTCAACTGTGTCCCCCCAAATTTATATGTTGGAGTCCCACCCCCAGGACCTCAGAACGAGGTGGTTTTTGGAGATCAGGGCTTTCAAGATGTACCTAAATTAAAATGAGGTCATTAGGGTGGGCCTTGGCCAAGGGCAACTGTCCAAACAAGGAGAGATCAGGACACAGATGTGCACAGAGGGAACATGTGAAATCACAGTGGGGGGGCACCTGGGTGTCTCAGTAGGTTAAGCATCCGACTCTTGGTTTCAGCTCAGGTCATGATCTGGCAGTTTCTTGAGTTGGAGCCCTGTGTTGGGCTCTGCGCTGGCAGTGCAAAACCTGCATGGGATCCTCTCTCTCTCTCTTTGCCCCTCTCTTACTTGCTCTGTCTCTATCTCTTGAAAGAAAGAAAGAAAGAAAGAAAGAAAGAAAGAAAGAAAGAAAGAAAGAAAGA